>NW_003303624.1:12373-15991 GCF_000142945.1 Phytophthora infestans T30-4
TCCCTCACCTTAAGCTCTTTGCGCTCGCTAGCATAGCTCGCCCCGCGCCTTCGCTTCTCTCGCCCTTCCAAACTGAAATCGCCCCGTCACTCCTCGTACCCCCACGTCAGTATGTTCCCCTTTCGGTCGGGCTGTGTACCCCAGGTGTCCAGCGCCCTGGCCCTCGAGCTGCCCTCCTCCCCTGCTAACAACCCCCAATACCACAGGCGCCCCAACCAGAAACGTGTTCAGTTGTCCCCTTCGCAAAGTCAAGTCGACCTAGCTTGGTCTTCCCCTTATGGTAGTAAACAATGACAGGTCACCACAGACATTTGCCTGCGATCCTGAATCAAGTATCCACTCCACAAACTCAGACTGAGCTGATTGCATACCTTGGTTTCTGGTTCACAGCGTTGACTTGACGAGAGCTGGGTTGGTCTGTTCTCACGACGGTCTTCAAATCGACGCGGAGACATGTTCCGCCCTTGGAAATTGTCACGTCGAGGTGAAGGTCCTCGTCCTCTCGAAGGATTGTCACGCCACTGCTGCTGCGGAGACGACGGTCCATAGCGACTCAGTCGATCATCACGTTGAGGTGGCGGCTCATAGCGACTCGGTCTCTCGTTACGCCACTGCTGCTGACGCGGTGGAGATCGATAACGCCCTGGATTTCCTCTTGGTTCACACCCTCGCATTGACGGAGAACGGCCTCTTCCTCTTGGTGGAGTTCGTTCTCGATTGAAGAATCGGGGTGGTGAACGACTTCGTCCTCGTCCTTGAATAGGAGGGTCAAAGTGTCCAACATCTTGACTCCAGAGTCCTCTCTCGTACGCACTCTCCAAGTTAGGTCTGCAATCATTGCGCATCCCTGATTCTTGGCGTCTGTTAAACCCGACATCAGGACCTCGACAGCTATCCCCCGGCACAGCCGAACCCCCTTGTGGTTCAGCTTGATTGCGCCATGGCTCAAGTGTAGGCCCTTTCGAGTTACTCGACAGTCCTTGCCCCAAGTAGTAGATGACTGATTCCCACGTAGGCACCAATCCAGCTGTAGACCGATTGCCCTCCCACTGAGTCTGCGCAGTACTCGATACAGTAGGTTGCATGTTTTGCAGTACAGTAGCTTGTACACCCTGTTGAACAGCAGGTTGTCCGGTAGGTTGCACTTCAGGTTGTAACGCAGATTGTATGGCAGTTTGCACAGCTACAGCTGGTGCTTGCAGTGTAGGCAGTGAGGTTGATTGTCGTTGTTGTAGTCCTTGTCCTCCAACTTGTATGTGTTGAACAGGAACTCCAACTTGCAGCTGCAGTCGCTGCGTTGCTTGCGCAACCGACGATTGAGTGCGTTGCGTACTTGCCCGCACCCCTTCAACAACACGACGCTCTCCTCCTTCTTCACTTTCCGCAGGAGACGTTAGTGACCATGCAGGTGATTGCGTAGCCGTAGGCGATAGGGCAGCACCATCCGTAAGGTCAATCGCATTCGCATCGCATAGTGATAGGCCAGCAAACAGTCCTTGGCCATCTTCTTCCGACGCTACCGCATCCACACGACGTACGGATTCACCAGCGACACGGGAGCCCTTGGTTGTCTCTCTTGCAGCTTTCTCGCGAGCTCTGGCTTCAGTTGCTGGCCAGTGAGAGCCGTACACTCGGCATACCAATGTCCTTCTCCTTGACAGTTCGCGCAGTTTGTGCGCTGCTTCTTATCTGCAACGCCCTTGGATCGCTTGCGCTGTTGCTTGTTGCGCTTGCGTCCTCGGGCTTGACCTTGTCCTTGGTCCGTTCCGACATGAGCAATTTGCATTGAGTGCGCGACCGGTTGTCTGGTCTGTGCACGCAGCTGGTCACGCTGGTGTTCAGCAGCGCGTAGTCGTTGTAAGGCTTCAGCAAGTGTAAGTGTCTTACGATCATGGTTGTTAAGCCAATCGCCGTGTTCACGGGCGAGATCTTTAAACGCTTCCACGCTGTTCGATAGTAGTAGGCTTGCATGTTGCCACTCAGCAAACTCACCATTAGCTTGATGTAGAAGTGTCACCTTCTTTGCAATGTCGTCAGCATACTGCGATACTGACTCGTTTGGCTTGAGCCGGCGCGTCACTAGCTCTTGCAGTAGGTAATCAGGATTAATACCATCTCCAGCCTCAAAGTGCTGCGTAATCGCATCGTAGAGCATAGCGGCGGCGTCCATGATGTCGTGGATGTCGTCGATTTTGAACGTCGTACGTAGGTCAACAGACAGCGACAACGCGAGTGCTGAGAATGCCTTGTTCTTGCGCGACTTGTACCACACGCGATATTTGTCACGACGCATGCCTTCTACTGCATCGTAACGCTCAGGGCCATAGGTGATGTCTCCCAGCATCTTCGGCTCGAAGTGCAACGGCACCTCGCTCTTCCAGGCTTTGTAGTCGCCCTTCAGATGGAGCTTGGGCAGCTTAATCGGAGGCGAGTTGATGAGGACCTTGGTGTACTCAGCCAGCTCGCCGTCGTTGTAGCGGCCAGTAGGGTTCATGTTGTCTAGAGGGCGCCACGGATCGTCAGGGTCTCGGTCGCCGTTTTGTTGGTTTAGCGGCGACTGGGGAGGATTGTCAACTGGCACGGATTCTTCCGTGTTCGTCGACGAAAGTTTATGCATACTTTCGAGTAACATTTGGAATAACGGGCGGCCACCCGGGATTCCAGCCAATGAACGAATTAGCCGTTCTGCATCACTGTGCGACAGTGTTGCGTCATTGTTCGACCTTGAATTTCCTGCCAATGGGGTTGAAGCTTGATCTTGATTGGTCGAAATTCCAGAACTTGTGTCTGGAACGCCAGCAGCCACGTCAGTCGCAGACTGCGCCCTGATTGGGTTCATAACCAGTGGTGACGTAGGGTTCGTCACGGGGGGATTGTTCTCCATGTGTCGATCGCTTCTAATAGTAGGAGCCATTTAAATGTAAATACACTTAAATGTCAACTTTAGGAAACTAATCAGGAAGTAACGTAAACACGTAAGTGCCGGGCAAAAGGCCGCGACAGGACTGCGGTGTCTGGCGAGGCTGCTCTTCTCTGCTGCTCTCTGGTGAGCGGCAGGCGTCAAAATGCAAAGTGTGGAGCAGCCTCCGCCAGGACACCGCTGTACCGCAAAAATAGATTAGTATACAAATAGCAAATAAGTCAATACTAAACTCTAGATAAATGCACTCTCGTTTGAGTACACCATCTTGGCAGCGCACAGCCAACGATGTCCTTGTGCATACAGTCCTTGGTATAGTCCTTCGTTATTGCACGCATGTGTACTCAGTGTAGCCGGTTGTAGTGCAGCCGCAAGCTGCACTGCCAGGCGCATGAGTGTCCTTGGGATGTGTCTTTGCAGACACTGGCAGTGGACGGTGGCTCGTAGATGGGGGCACCGGACACTGGCAGACTGCAATGCACTGACGCTCGACACGCAGGTAAGTTTACAGCTCAAAGGCTACAGTCCGTCATCGTGGAGAGCGTAGCGGTCGAGGTGTGATTGTGTCTCCCCCTGACACGTGCGCAGTAGATGACACCGCGTCAATTTTGACTTGGAGTTGCTGACGTACTTGATGATGGCTTGGCCATGGTGAGTACCATAACGAAGCGGTCCGAAAATAAGAAGTGAATAATAAC
>NW_003303624.1:16844-17876 GCF_000142945.1 Phytophthora infestans T30-4
GGAGTACGACGGCTCGGCCCCGGTGGTGTCGAACGCTTCGTGCACGACGAACTGCCTTGCGCCTCTGGCCAAGGTGATCAACGACAATTTCGGCATCGTGGAGAGTCTGATGACGACGGTGCACGCGACGACGGCGACGCAGCTGCCTGTGGACGGCCCTGCTAAGGGCGGCAAGGACTGGCGTGGTGGCCGTGGCTGCGGCCAGAACATCATCCCGTCGTCGACGGGTGCCGCCAAGGCCGTGGGTAAGGTGTTGCCTGTGCTGAACGGCAAGCTGACGGGCATGGCGTTCCGTGTGCCTACGCCGGATGTGTCTGTGGTGGACCTGACGTGCCGTCTGGAGAAGGCTGCGTCGATGGACGCGATCAAGGCCGCTGTGAAGGCCGCTTCGGAAGGCGAGCTGGCCGGCATCCTCGGCTACACGGAGGACCAGGTGGTGTCGAACGACTTCCTGCACGACAAGCACTCGAGCACGTTCGACGCTGATGCCTGCATTGCCCTGAACGACCACTTCGTGAAGCTTGTGGCTTGGTACGACAATGAGTGGGGCTACTCGAACCGTCTGGTTGACCTTGTGCTGCACATGGCCACGGTCGACATTTAAGCGTAGCGTAGATGTTTGCGGCAGACGTTGGTTGATTTGTTGATTTATATTTTGGTCAATGAATCCTAAGTTTTTGAAGCTGTTGCATGTATTGAATGATGCCTTTGCAGATTGAGTTTATGAAGCGGGTTGGGTAGCAGGTAATAGCACATGTATACTGCTTCGTACTTGCACGCAAGTTGTAGCTAATGAAGTTCCTGAGGAACAAGACTGCTGTCGAGCAAAGTCAACTCTACTTTTTACGAAGTGAATGAGGCACTATGTTGCGCATATCCGACGTGCTCTTCCATTGAAACCGAACGTCACTTGTTCTTTGACTGCCGCCGGGTTGCAGCTCTTTGGCATCTCATTCGTGCGGATTGAAACAGGTTCATTGTCCACATTTCGTGAGACATCAGAGTGGACGACTCGTGGACGGAACAAGGCAC
>NW_003303624.1:32321-33534 GCF_000142945.1 Phytophthora infestans T30-4
GCTTCCGTGGCGACCGGAAGAGCTACTTGGGAGCCAGAGACGTCGAAACGGCGGACTCGCTCTTTGTTTCACATGTGCGGACCCACTTGCGTACCCACGTGTACATGTGCAACCAGTAGAAGTCTCTCGACAGATCCGCGTACGTCTTCTCGCGACCGAGATGTCCTCCAGTCGGGGCGTCATGGTACTCGGGGATTATGCGCGCACGTAGATCAGCGTCGTTTGGTACGACGACTTGAGGTCCATCGAACCTGTCGATGCTGTATTTCAGCAGATTGCCGTCCAATCGATATCGGTCGATCTGATTACGCGTGGTCCTTGACAGGGCGCTTAGCGTGTCACTACTAGGAGCGCGCAGGTGCTTCATGATGGCACTGTATATAGGGTCATCATCGTACGCTGTAGTAATCTCGTCGCCCAGCGGAAGCGTGGGCGTGGTCAGCGTCAAGTTGATGTCTGACGACACGCAGACCGCACACTCGTCGTCGTCCTCATCATCCACCTGATGTCCTAGCGCTTCACGGGGATCGTAGTCTGGACGCCGAGACAGCGCGTCGGCGAGAATGTTATTCTTGCCCGGCTTGTAGTGAACAACGAAGTTGTACTCGGAGAAGAAGGACAGCCAACGGGCCACCCGTTGCGACAAGTGAGGACTCTTCATCGCTGTCCACAGCGATGCGTGATCAGTGTAAACCGCAAACGACTGTTCACCGAGCAAGTACACTCTGAATTTGATCAGAGCGTACCGCTTTGCCAGGAGCTCCTTGTCGTGGACTGGGTAGTTCTTCTCAGCTGGCTTCAGCTGTCGCGACTGATAGCGGATAATGCGTTCATGCTCGTCATCATCGAACTGCATCAGCGCACAACCGATGGCAAAATCGATCGCATCGCAGACGACGTGAAATGACTTTGAGTCATCGATAAGCTTCAGGATCGGCGCAGACGCCAAGCTCTTCTTCACCGAGTCGAATGCAGCATGGTGGTCCGATTCCCAGATCATGTCCTTCTTCAGCAGCGAGAACAGCGGCTGGATCAACCCAGCGTAATTTTTCGTGTACTTGTGCAAGTAATTGTCCATGTCAAGCCACTGACGCAACTCAGTGGGGCTTGTCGGCGTTGGCCAAGCACAGATAGACGAGACCTTCTCGGGATCCGTGCGCACACCGTTCTTGCTCACGTAGCATCTCAACACCGGAATGTCCGGTGCACAGAA
>NW_003303624.1:36881-53692 GCF_000142945.1 Phytophthora infestans T30-4
TCCATACAGAGGCCCGTGTCTCTCAGTTTCTCGAAGCTTCTCTCTTAGTTAGTCTTACGTTGTGCACGGGTCTCGGACCTGGTCTTCAACTGCATTGTCGTCAGGTCTCCAATATGCATTCTAACAGAACCAACGTCGTAGACGCACCGCGACAAACAGAACCAATTAGAGGTAAGAAATACGCAGATCGCTGCCATTGACCATCTCCACGATGCCTTGCCTCCTTCGAAGCTGCCAGCACGGTCAAGATGCTTTCTTTTTTCTCTTGCTCACAATGGCACTCAGGGATATAATGAACTCCTCTAAAATTGAGTCATTTCCTACGATAAATATCTTGTTGCACGTGTCGCTGCGTTCGAGCTCAGCTGTCCTCGCTTTATTCGAAAGATTTACAGCCTCCCTCACTTGCTTCATCTGACTCTTATTCCTCACGTTCACAGAGAGAGGGCTATGAGGAACTTCTGCTATTAGCCGCTAAGTATGACAATTCGTTGGAGACTATTATACAAGAAGTCGAAAAGACACTTACCGCTTACAAAACGAGTCATTCTGCCTTTTGTCGATCAGAGAGCAGAACTACACCAACAAATAAACACAGTCTTCTGCCCGCGCAAAGTCAAGCTGTTACCTAGTTGCTGAAGTGTTTGGTAGCAGTAGCTCATGGTTATGCGCCCAAAGCAAGGAAGCCTGGACGGCAGTCGCACTGACATTTACGTTTCGACGAAAAATCTGTCTCGCTTACAAAGAGGGATTGAAGGCGGTGTTAAAGGCTCGCAAGTTTTGGAAGATTCTCATCGGGAGAAGAACCAAGCCCGAGAGCGACGGAACATCGGAGTCGGCAGCCCGGCGCAAGAAATGGAAGGAGAAGGTTCTGTTGTTAAACGACATCCTTAGGAATACACTAGACGACGGGACGCGGGTCAGACTGGTTCATTTGAAGACACCACAGGCAAAGTGGAGCTCACTGGGCGAAGACTTCGAGAAGAAATCATTCGCTGTAGCTCTGTTTAATTGTCGTGAATTACTCAATGTGGAGTTTGACGGTGATAATGAGTCTGTTCGTGATCATATCCATCGTGAGAGGCGATCGTCAGAAACTACCTCAAATGGGGGAGGAGGTACCGGACCGCGAGGTGATAACTGCTTCCTTAACTGGACTTGGCGAAAAATACGAAAGCATGGTGGAGACATTTGACAACCTCGATGATTACACATTGCAGCAAGTCAAAATCAAGTTGACTACCGTCTTACCCCGCATATAAGGCATATGTGATCTAAATAAATTCGGGATTCGCTCGACATCTAGCTTAAACCTCAATTTGACCACCTATCTAATTAGAACACATGTGTAAAACACAAGGCTGTACCAACCAATGAATATTCTTGAGAGCTCCCAACCAACCACCCTTCTGAACAAACTACCGTCTTACCCCGCATATAAGGCATATGTGTTCTAAATAAAATACGGGATTCGCTCGACATCTAGCTTAAACCTCAATTTGACCACCTACCTAATTAGAACACATGTGGCTGACACCTACTTAAAACACAAGGCTGTACCAACCAATGAATATTCGTGAGAGCTCCCAACCAACCACCCTTCTGAACAAACTTGTCGGTGCTGCTGTTACTCGGCTTTAATTCTCTAAAAAAAAATATTAACACAGCCATGAGTACTGAGCGACGTAGCTATAGGTAAGTACTGCTGACAAGGACAATAAGCTGCTGTCCAAATTCTCGTACACGGTTGAAAATCCTCTGAAAACGCTGTGCTTGGCTCGCTCCGGATCATATTTCGCAGTGAAAGTAGATGGATACATAATATAATACACGTGATTACATGTAATGCAAACAGTTCTTATTAAAAGAAAAAAAACAATAATAGAATTCATAATATTACAGTAGCAAGCAAAACCTCCGTATACAGTACAACGCAGAAGAAAAACCCGTTACCAATCACAACATAATGTGAACTGCACGCAGGCGGGTTTGAACCCTACCCGATCGCGTAGGAGGGTCAAGCAAGCCAGATTCCAGGACCCACAAACTTGATTCTTCAAAGTCAAACAATTTGTTCGTTGTACAACACATAGGCTTTCTAAACGAATATAACACACAAGCAGTGTTGTATTCATTTACAGCACATATGCCTTATATGCGGGGTAAGACGGTAGTCGGTGCTGCTGTTACTTGGCTTTAATTCTCTTAATTAATAATTTACACAGTCATGAGTGCTGAGCGACGTAGCTA
Source organism: Phytophthora infestans T30-4 (assembly GCF_000142945.1). Classification (NCBI taxonomy): domain Eukaryota; phylum Oomycota; class Peronosporomycetes; order Peronosporales; family Peronosporaceae; genus Phytophthora; species Phytophthora infestans. Next base: position 39,132 of record NW_003303624.1, read on the forward strand.
TAGTATCCACGAGAAACTCGCTGTTCTAGCAGACTCGGATAGGCGTGAAAGGTCACGGCTTTGCTGCTCTTAGCAAGAAGCACAGCGGTGGCGGTTTTGAACCCACGCCGATCGCGTAGGGAGGGTCCAAGCCTAAACGATCAAGCCATATTCCAGGACCCACAGACTTGCTTCTTCAAAGTCAAAACAATTTGTTCGTTGTACAACACATAGGCTTTCTAAATGAATATAACACACAAAGCAGCGTTGTATTCATTTACAGCACCTATGCCTTATATGCGGGGTAAGACGGTAGTAAAGAGGAGCGCATGCAACAGGCTAAGGCAGTGTCTGAGGCACGAGCCAGAAAAAATCTGCATTCTGCGACCGTAGCGAATTCGGCACCTCAGCAAACCCGAGGTGAAAGTTCGTTTAATACCCAAGGGAAGAAAAGGCATTCTGGTGGGACAAGCTCCGCTCGTGGTGGACAATTAACGACGACGTACCTTACCTTGCTAACGAATCATTAAAGACTGAGTCTACAGTTGGCTTTTATGTGTCTTTCGTGCTGGATAACGCATTCGGTGTGCACATCTGCGGATGCCGCAATGCGTTCGCTTCGATGACAGAAGACAATGATACCGTGGTAAGGTGGATCTAGAAGTCGACAACGTTGCAGCCCAAGTATAAGAGCATGATCAAGATGGTGATAGTAGATGCTGTCCTTAAGGCGAAAATCATGATCACTGTTGAGGCTTTGTTTGTGGACGGAGCCACGGCAGCGACTGACGTACACTCAGTTTGGATTCAAATTGCAGATGAGTGACGACCAAGACACCAGTACGCTAGTCAATCCAGTGACTAAACACACCTGGAAGTTTGGCATTCTCGATGGTTTGTATCAGTCGGTCGTGGAGACTCCCCAGCAGAGCAAATCGCTAGCGCTGCTGCAGGTGTCGACCCAGTCTACGCCCTCATTAAAACTGTGGCACCTCCGTCTAGCTCATGCTAACTGACAGGTGATCAAAGAAATGGAGGCGAAGAGATGAGTGACGGGTCAAGAGCTGACATCGGAAGAGCGCAAGCCGAACGGAGCCTGCTACAATTGTGACCAGGCTAAAATGAAAAGAATGTCGCTTCGAAAGACGACACCTGAGCGCTCTACGGCTCCTTTCGTCAAAGGTTTTATGGATATAGGGTTCATAAAGGTACCAACCATGGAGGGACATACGGTGTACCTGCATCTTCTTGATGAAGGTTCACGTTACCAGTGGCTATACATGCATCAGACTAAAGATGATACTGTATATCATATGCGTGACTTTCGAGATTATGTGAAGGCGAAGAACCAGAAGGTTGTGAAGATTTTCCACTCCGACCAGGGAACGGAGTTCGTGATACAAAAGTTGCCGAGCACTTAGCTGGTGAATCACTCCAGATTATCTTTCATCTGCACACAGTGGAAGAAGCCTGTCTAATTGAGAAGGCTCATGGAACACTGTTCAACAAGGTGCGAGCAGTGTTGTACAGCGGCGGAATGCCCAGTATGCTCTGGGGCGTGGCGACAGCGTACGTAATCGGTCGCACGAGCATCAAGGGCAATAACAAAACCTTGACACCACATGAAAATATGCTCGGTGCAAAACCAAGTGGAAGAACCTCCGCCCATTTGGATGTTTGGTATTGAAGTTTGTGGACAAAATGTACCGTGAAAGAAAGCTATCAGTGCGAGGGGCTCCAGCGCTATTGGTGGGCTATGCAACTAAGCCAAAATGGTGCAGATTGCTACACTGGGGTTATTGGCGAACATCGGAAACAGAACGTTACGTTCTTTAAGAAACCTACGGTGGCAAGTGATCACGTTGAAAAACTGCTGAATGTGGTCTATCGGCAACGCCGTCGACCCGAACTAGACAGCAACAAGCTGCCGTTCGCTCCGCTACCGGTTGTGGAAATGTCTGGTCATGACGATTGTGATGCATTGGTACAACAATCAGATGGAAGTGATAAAACAGGTGCTGGTGCTGGACACTCAGAAGAGAGCATTGAAGAAAAGCGGCCAGTGCCCAAATGTAAATGACACTTGCCTGTCGAGGTGAAAAACCCGCGTCGGACACAACGTAACAGAAAGAAACCCGAATGACTGAGGGACTTCGTTGCGAGTATGCTCAGCAATTTAAAGCTGGCGATATCCATGGTGGAGTTGCACGTGCCCTCGACGTGGGACGAGATACGCAGTGTGCGAAGTGGCTCGATGCTACGAAGGAGGGTGGTTTGGCGCAACTAAACAACGGCACTTGGGTGTTAGTGCCAAGACCAAGCAACGCTCACGTGCTGAAAAAAAGTAGATCTGGGTACTGAAAGAGAACGAACACAGATTAGTCAGGCTCAAAGCGAGACTGGTAGTTTTATGTTGTCTCCAGATTTGGGCTTGGGGTTCTACGACACGCTCGCTCCTGTTGTACGCTTTGAGACCCTGAGATTTGTTCTGTTGTACGCTGGACTGACAAATGCTGTTGAGTCAATTTGACTTTGTCACAGCCTTCCTGAACGCGCCCGTGGATAAGAAGATATACATGGAGCAGACTCAAAGGCACATTAAGCAAGGTTATGAGGATTGGGTATGCCTCTAAAAGAGAAGTATCTATGGGCTACGTCAGTCACCGAAGACCTGGAACAGCACGTTGCACTTGGCACTGATGGAGTTCGGCTTCAGCCGGTGCTTCAAGGATGAAGCGCTCTTCAAGATTCGTGTGGAGACACGGATTGTGCTCTTACCAATCTACGTAGACGATATTTTTATTATCGGCTGTGAACGTAATGTGAATTGCATTGCTGATACGTTGATGGATCGCTTTAATATGAAGGAGCTTGGAACGGTGAACTACTTGCTGGGATTACAGATTACGTCTGCTCCGGAGAGGCTTGTGATTTTTCATCAGACGAAGTACGTGCAAGACATCATGCAGAAGTTTCATATGGATACTGCTTATCCGGTTAGCAGTCCTATGCAGGGGTTAATGGTAACTCCAAAATCGGTGAAGTTAATATTGTGAAAATATCACCTGTAGACCAGTTAATATAAAAAATATCACCTAATATTTTCTTCTGAGACAATATGATATTATTAAATATCAACTTAATATTAGTTAATACGATATTATATTTTTCAATGATTGCGTAATCGAGCTACATTAACCAATCAGATGTCGTTAACGCTCGACTAGCTGAAGTATTACTAATCAACCGTGAGTACCGGGACAGTTGTGAGTGACGGCAAGGTTGGCGTTGTGTGTTGGCACTGCTGAGCGCATTAATCTAGCGCCACAGGCAGCAGGTTTATTAGACGCACGATGTCGACGAGGAGATCGGTAGAGAACAAGAAAAAATGTTTTGATTTCGCTCTATCAACGTTAAACAGCTGCAGTTTTCCATCTCGATCGCCTTTGTCTGTGTCACAGTGAAATACTAGAGCAAATACTCGTCAGTCTTAAAGCCTACTGCTTTTCTAGAACCTGATCGAAAAAGTTATTTGGCTCCGCTCGGTTCACAGAGGTAAGCTGGCAAGAAACGTACTTAAGTGGGAAAATATCATAAAATATCATGTAGTATCTAATTTTTTCAGCTCTCCGAGCTAATATAAAAATATTATGTTAGCTTTTGCAAAAATGAGTTACTATTAATATTTAATATCGAAAATAGTACTATTACTATCAAAAATATCATATGATATTTGGTTACCATTAGCCCCTGGTCCTATGGCGACTGATGCAGTGAAGATGTAGCCTTCTACCAATGACGAACACAAGCGGGATGAGCGCTTGCCGTATCGTAGTTTGGTGGGATGCTTGCAGTACTTAGTGAGATCGGCTCTCGCTCAGACTTATCAGCGACTATGAGAATTCCGAGCAAGTATTTGGAGACGTACAGCGTGGTCCATTGGCAAGCAGCGAAGAGAGCGCTTCGCTACCTGATTGGCAGTCAGAATATGGGCTTGCAGTACGATTTGGTGGAAGCTAGCAAATATGAAAGCTCCACATTGAGGTCTACACAGAGTTAAACTTTGCTTCAGAGGAGGTGATATGAAGTTTGTGAGTGGCTTTACCGTTTTCCGCAATGACGTTTAATCACGGCTAAGAGTTCGAAACAGGATATCCTTGCAGAAAGCACGTGTGAAGCAGAGTTGATAGCAACGAATACTGGGGCGCATGATGCTATCTGGCTGGGGCAGCTGGTGGACGAGTTAAAGTTGCCACGAACGGGCATTTTGCTCTATTGTGACTCTAGCAGTGCGCATCAGCTGATGAAACACGCAGGAAAGCACCGTCGCACCAAGCAGCTCAGAGCTAAAGATCTTAAAATCCGCGAGTACGTGTCGAAAAACGGTATGACTGCGAAGCCCGTGGCTACAACGGATAGTGTTGCGGACATGTTAACAAAGCCGTTAAATGTTGAGCCGCTTAGGCACCATCGTGCGCGACTTGGGGTGTGTGCCATCGAGTGATCAGGAAGAAAGGCGGAGTGCTGAGTCCGAGGCAGGAGTGCGGAATAATGGCGGACCAGTTTGGAAACTTAGTTTGCAAACGGAAGAGAGCCCGCAAACTGATGAGTCTGTTGTTACTTAGTGACTGGAAGATTTGGCCCCGTGTGGAGCTCAGCGACTGAAAGGAAGGCCAGATTGTACACTGGTGTGACAGCACTGGGTACTCGAGGTGCATATCAACTTGCGTGTTATTCAAGCTACATATTGACATTTGGTACTTGTTTTAAATTGCTCGTGTTGCGCAGTAAGGGCTCAAGGAAAGTGACAATTTTGAAGTCGAGAAGAGAGTATGAAAATCTACAAACACAAGTGCGACTTCTGCTATTAGCCGCTAAGTATGACAATACGTTGGATACAGTTATACAAGGAGCCGAAGAGATACTTACCGCTCATTAAACGAGATCATTCCGCCGTTTGCCGAGCAGAGAGCAGAACTAAACCAACAAATAAACACAGGTTTCTGCCCGCACAAAGTCAAGTTGTTACCTAGTCGCTGAAGTGTTTGGCAGCAGAAAACTTCGGTCCCTCCAAGTGATCCGAATCCATCAGTGAAACATAGTCTGACGGCTCATGATTGGCTGTGAGACCATATAAAAAACCGCAAGATGGTAGATTAGTATCATTTCGTTTCTAAGCGTATTATTTAGGCATGAGTCGAGGTCTAATTAGATATAGGGATGGGGCTACAGCCATTTTTCTTATAAAAGGATAACGGTAAGCCGGGTAAAAAAACGGTTTAAGCAGGTTTTAGCCTTGAGGCCGTCCACGTCGAAACCTCGCTACTGACGGGGTTAGCTTATTCGCTCGACGAACCCACAGTACGTGTTCTTCCAGCCCGACTTGACGCTTCGCTAGTCGATATTCTCGCCACTCGTGCACTTGAATGTCCAAACGCTCGGGTGGTCCGGCGCGAACATGGCAGCCGTATTCTTCGCTGTCGATCATGTTCTTGGTCTTGATCAGTGGGATTTGAACTTCGTGCGGTAATTGCGCAGCGCCGTGAAACAGGTCCAACCGGATTCCAGCTGGGATCATAAAGTCGGTCCCGAGTACCACGTCGACACCTGCACTATGCGCCATGACCCACATCTCGAATTCGTACACCATCTCCCATCCGAGCGTAACCTTGACGCACGCTCGTCGTGTCGTAGATACCTTCCTTCGTTGATTCTTTGAATGCCAATGCGGCGTCCGTGATCGGGTACATCTCGGAGCCGCAACTTCTTGGCAAAGGCGTCAGTGATCACACTAACGTTCGCTCCTGTGTCGATGAGGATCCTCGTGCGCTGGTCGCTTACAGCGCCTTGCACCAGAGCTCTCATTCTGATCCGTCGGTCGAATTTCTTGGCCGACCACCACCCCTGTCTCTCGCCAGGGTTCAACTTCATCATCTTGGAGTTACCCTGGGGCTCGTTTCGCGCTGTACTCGAAACCACGCCGAACGAACCCTCGCTGGTGCCCTCATCAGCATCAGCACACTCTATGCTCTCTCCAACACCTCCACCGAGGATTCTATTCCTCTCCTTTTTATTTTCCGTCGCGTTCACACTTGTTACGTAATTATCAGGCCATTCACTCTGCCCCATGAAAGCAAATATACACTCTGCTTCCATTGAAGGCTCGGTTAGCTGTGGCAGCCCGATAGGGACCAACCCAGGTGTAGTTGGCGGGCTGCCTACTTTAAATGACGCTCTTGAACGACGGCCTTGAGCTCTGGTGGAAGTTCCTCCTTCGTGCCTTTAGTTCGCACGAATTTGGCAAGGTCTTGGAAGTTGCGGAAAAGTTCGCATTGTCCAGCATCGTGGAGTTGTTTGCAGAATTTGCATCGCTTGTTACAGTAATGGGCGGAGTGACTCATCCCACCGCACACCGCGGATGGTCCGTATTGTGGGCGTCGGCTGTCGCGGTTGAAGTCACGTCGACCGCGTTGATCCTGATTGAACCCACGGTCACCACTTCGGCGCTCTTGATTGAAGCCAATCTCGCGACCAGGCGTGTTTCCACGCGGTTGGCGGTTGTCTGAACGTGCGTAGATGCCTTCAGTAGTTGCGCGGCACTCATTTTCGTTAGCCGCTGCGAGGCGTCGGTCATTTTCATCCCATGAGAAATCACCATCCGTATTATCGGCCTGAAAGTCGCTGTACTCGTCTTGGACATCGTTGTAAGCGTTCGGATCTTCGTTTGAATACTCGGTGCTCCCTTGGGCAGCTTCACGATCCTTAAATTCAGCTAGTAGGGCATCCACCGTGGCTTCAATGAGCGTCACTCTTGGTTTGGTGCGGTTGTCATCGCGGCGACGGTCATCACGCCGATTGTTGCGGGCGTACCCATCGTCGCGTCGCGCATCACGACTCTTGGAGTATTGATACTCACTGTCACGCTTGGCCATTCTCTCCTTGCCCTTGAGAGCATCTTCGATGATCTCCTCGAGCTCGTGAATGTCGGCGACTCGAGCGTGGTAAATACTCTCCGCCAACTTGTCATCATCGCATGTTGCCAGGAACTGCTGTACGTGTTCTTTCGCGTCGCGACCACTCTTATCGAAGTGTAGACGGGCGGTCCGAGCGAAGCCATTCAGCCTGTTTATGTAGTCGCACAGATGTTCGTTACGCTCCCGCTTTGCAGAGTAGTAACGGGACAGTGCCGTCTGCGTGAACTGCGAGCAGTAGTAGCGGACGAACGCATCGCTCAGCAGCTTCCACTTGCGCTTCGTCTTCTTCAGAAGTTGACGGAATCAATGAATGGCTCCGTCCCGGAGACTAAGCTCAAATGGAATGCACCATTTGTCGGCATCTGTGTGGGTTCCAGTCATTTTGTAGACGAACCCACGGAACCACTGCATACAGTTCTCGCTCTTGTTGCGAGAGCCTGAGAACGGCGTGATGCGATCCAGCGGTCGGTGCGATGCCACTTCAATCCTGATTGTCGGGTCCACGTCGTTCAGCGTCGCCAGCTCATTCATCTGACGCATCAACTCGACTTGAGAATTTTCCTCGTCGAATGTACGCACCAAAATGTCATCGGCACTTGACGAACCATCGCGGTCGACTTGACGACGACCGGCACCACCTTTGGGAGCTCGCGCACCGCCTCGGCGACCGAACAAATCCTCGTTACCAGCGTAAACACGCTGCATACGGCTCTCCGAACGTGGCGTAACCATGTGCGAGTCTTGAAAGTACGGTGAAGCTTCGGTAGTGCCAAATGCACCACGCTCAGCTCCACGCTTCGTCTGTGAAGTACGGTCGAGTCGTTGGGGTGTCTGCGGCAGCGGAATCGTGGACGGATCTTCATCTTGAACGATCGGTCGACTCACTGGTTGCTTTCCAGCGTTGATGCCAACAGCGCCAAACGCCTTTTAAAGCTTCATCTTCCATTTCTGGAGAGCAGCTCTGGCTTCATGTGGACTTCAATCTTGGAGCGACATCGTCGGTGGGTACGTCTCGTTTTCGAAGCTCAGCGACAACAGTAGCGAAACGGAATCCTCCGCAACTTGGCTAGTCGACACCGAGTTGACTGGGTATTGAAGTTCCTGCGCAAGCGCGGGCCAGTCGGCATTTCGCTTGGGGATGGGCTTGAACAGCTGCATCCACTCATCATTCTGCATCAGCGCTTATACGCGGTCGAAAACGCGCTTGGCGGGGTGTATCACCGTGGATAGGTGGGCGAGGTGCCTTCAGCAGTGCTGAATGCTTTACACTCGCCACCGAAGGTTTAGAACCCTTGGCCCCATCGTCATAATCGTCATAGGCCGGTTCCGGTCCCGCAACATCATCGCGCTCGTCGGCGAGGTTCCTCGAAAGGGACCTGGTTGCCCCGCTCAGCCCCGATGACAGCGTGGCCGTCTCCGGGTCGCTGCGCCTGGCTCTGGAGCCGGTGTCTTGTCTTCGTAATCTTCATAATCGTAGGCGTCAGGACCGATGTCCGCCTCGTCGTCAAAGCTCACCGAAAGCTCGGTGGCGGCTGCAAAGCGCGCAACCGGGCTTGAACTCTCGTTGGGAGCCCCGCCAGACTTGGCAGGCGTAACTGGTACCGTCGGTTGTCCTTTCGCCATGTTTCATGTTTTTGTTTTCTTGTTCTTCTTCTCTTGGTAGCTCGTAAACTGGAAGGCCATACAAACAGTTCACAATGGTCTCAATCTGTTCCCGGGTCGCGGCACCAGTTGTGGTGTTGGAATTCCCACGTGAACTCTAGCTACAAATGTAGTCAGGACGTTCCCACAACAATACGTCTACTAGGATAGTAAACGATCGTTCGGGCGGACCTGAAGACCCCTGTTCTGCCCCTTGCACCGGGACAAACTGGACCTTGTAAACTACTTATATAGGCCAACCAGTAAAAATAAGAACACGCCACTAGTACGAGCAAAGCTAGTAGGTGTTATGAATCCTCGTGGTCCCAACAGCGGAAGGATACCAGGCACGGGTAAGCCTTTTACGAGGTCACCGAGTGTTCGACACTCGGTTGGAAGAATAAAAGGGATGCAATACAAGCACTCCCAGTCGTGCAAATAGGCAACAATAAGCCGTCACGTAAAACTCCCGATATTAATCGGCCAAAATACACAGTCTCTTGGCCTTGCCGGATGAACCCTCGCTACAGAGCTTCGTGTTCACCGACAGGCATAACACACTAAAACAAGCTTGACCTGACGCTTACCTTGAAGCCGGACGTCGCTCTGTGTGCTTGAGTGGAAATTCTGTTCTGTATTTATGTTTACCCTTTCAAGTCTATTCCTAATAAGAAGTCCGAATCAAGTATACAAATATCAAGTGAGCAATGATCCGTTATGGATCTTCTTGCACGCCAAGCGTCGTCTGCACCGTCGCATGAGTATCTTTAACGGCCCGCGCCCTGTCCCATACGGTGAACGTGTCCTTCAAGGGTCGCTGAGTCTTTCGCGAACTCATCCCAACCGCCACCGAGGGTTCGTACCGTAGATGGTCAGTTCTTGGCCGCTGAATGCGAATCTGGCCAGTCCATTATTAATAATAAGGACAGCCTGGATTCAGTGACATATGGACCTAATCCAATATCCGTTGAGGGTTCGGTACTAACGTCGTCGAGTCTCTTGCACCTTGGAGTCACCGTACATCACATGACCGAGGGCTCGTTCCTTGAACATCTTGGGCGGTGTCGCGTCTTTGTCGACGGGCGATTATCCGCAACTATGGAGAAATCACTACACCCCATGTGGATCTGGCCGACAGGCTGACCTTGTTACGTCTCCCGGACGCAGATGAGCTTGAAGAAGTGCTGCGGGCTGTGGATTGCGCGAAACACCGCCAGAAGAAGGCGGCGGTCGGATCCGGCAAGTATCGCCAAAAAAACCCGACACCCACGGCTCCAGCCCGACGCGTCCACCAAGTCACGGCGCCCGACTCAGGAACTGAATCGGGATCCGATGGTTCGGACGCTGACCCAAAGAATTACCGCCGAGTCTGTCTCACTGCACCCAACGATCGTGCGGCGAAGACTGGAGACAACTCTCCCACTGGGGATACCGTACCCGGGGACCGTGGGATGTACAGATCCCGAGATCTCATGGACGGAACAGGACAAATCAGGTGCTCGCAGTGTGGATCCCGAAAGCACACAGAAGCTGGATGTTGAAAACATCTGGTTTGTGAGAAGTGTGGCAAGAAGGGTCATCCGGGGATCATTGCTTCTACGTGTGTCGCGGTTGTGGCGAGATCCACGACGTCGGCAAGTGCCCGATGGAAGAGTTCTACAACCAGATCCTCCAATGGTTTGATCTAGCCAAGCACACAGGGTTGTTGCCAGAAGTGGCAGAGAAGATGTTAAACTAGGACGCTCGCCGGGTTTGGATCCGGTACGAACCGAGCGTTCTAGGTATTGCGTTTATGCATTTGTGAATCAGACATCGCTAGATCCAGGTAGCAGGCCCCTAGATCCAGTCGATAATACACGTGATCTACATGAAGTATCAGTTGCCAAGGTTTCTAGCTTGCGCTAAGTGGATGAATTCGCCAGATCCGAAGTCTCTTCAACCCTGGATCTACAAAGGGGAGAAGCGCGCGGGCACTGGGAGAAACGACAACATGGCCAATGGTTTGAGCCTACTAAGGGTGAGGTCACTGCAGATCCATCCAAGGTCTGTCAGGCTACTGGATCCCGTGGATCTGAAGATGTTGGATCCGTGGATCTGCTGACAGGGGAGTCCCGTAGATACTGGAAGAACCATGCCCCAGGAAAATGGTTCAGACAAACCAATGTAGGGGGCAAGATCAATAATGCGAAAGCAATCCTAATCCTAGATAGTGGTGCCGAGGTGTCTATACTAGACACCGCCTTTGCTCGTAAGGTTGGGTGCCAAGTGGATGGGAGTCGGATCCAAGATTGTGTTGGGATTGGTGAAGGCGTGTACCGTACGAATGGGAGACCTCGGATCAAGATCACGCTGGCAGGTTGTTTGGTATACTGGTTCGATATTTGGGTTGGAGATCTCGCTGGTCAAGACGCCATCCACGGGATGGATTTCATGGTACCAGCCGGAGTGAGGTTGGATCTGGCGAAAGGGACACTGTGTTTCCCCGACGAGATGCGGATTCAGCTCAGCGGACGGCGGTCGCTCTACGGGGCGAAGATGAGGATCATAAGGGCGAATAAGACGACCTGGATCGAACCCGGAGAGACCTGGGAACTGCCAGATCGGTTGAAGTGGGTGGAACATGAGAAATTGTGGGTCACTCGGGGTGAGAAGTGGGTGCCTACAGTAATCCAAGGACCAGGTCGATCACAGTACCTCCAGGTCACGAATGTCAGCGACAAGAGACTATTACGAGACCATTATGAGGAGATTGGTCGATGGTTGGCGAAGGATGGTATCCCTAGGCGACCTGGATATGTGTCAGTAGGATCCCGTCGCTATATAGAATGACAGAATCTGGCGTATGAGGCGACTACAGAGATCGAATCCCTCGGGGGGGGGAGCTCCCGGCAGAGCCAACTGACCCCTTGGTGGAACGGCCTTCGTACCCAACTTCCGCGAAAGATCCTACAGAGGGATCGTCGGATTGGGATCCAAGCGGTAGAGATTGGATCCAGGACGACTAGAGAACCCCCAAGCCAGCCCCTCGATAACCCAGGGTTGGTGGATGGGGGATCGCAGAGAATTGAAGCCGGCTCGCTGAATCCTGCTGACCCACAGTTGGATCCAAGCTTTCCATTGAACAGAGTGCCTGGGTCCGCGTCGAGAGTGGCAACACTGGCCAAACAGGAACCGTCGTGTGTAAGCTCACGAGAGGATCAAGTCGATCCAAAAGGTAGTTTCCCCGGTACCAGGATACCCGATCCCATGAAGACAGAAGGGATGACGGGAGAAGGAGAGTCGCGGTGCTTGGATCCAGTGGTGGATCCGACAAAGACTGAAGTTGAACAAGTCTGCTACCGTGAAGGCGGGGATCTACACGCCGAAGATCTTGGAAAAGGTATGGCGGTGATCCCGGAGGTACCACGGACCACAGAGAAGGTCACGATTGATGATCTCCAAGTGGATCGGGAGGCGAACGAACCCGCGGAAGTGGATCGGCTACGACAGAAGATCTGGGAAAGTAGACATATGCTAATTGGCAAGGGGAATGCGTTACCTTCAGCTGCACGCGGAGCCAAATGTGACATTGATGTCGGTGCCACGAAGCCGATCGCGCAAAGGGTGCGGAAGGTGGCGCCTCAGTTCCGAGAAAAGCTATCGGATCTGATTAAGGGTCTGCTTCAAGCCAAAATCATTAGTTTCTCGACGTTCACGTGGGATCGCCTGTGGTAATCATCGTTAAGAAGAACGGAGTGGATATACGTCTGTGTATTGATGTATTGATTACCGGATGGTTAACGGCCTGATTCGACTGATAGTGTATCCAATGCCACTAATTAATGAGCTATTGGAAGATTTGGATAATGGACTCTGGTACTGCTCTCTAAATATGGCAAGTGGTTTCTCGGTGGTGACTATGACGGATCGAGCTCGCGCAATATCTGCATTCATCACACAGTTTGGACTGTTCGAATGGGGCCAGATGCCGTTTGGATTGAAGAATGCACCCCAGATCTATCAACGTCTGATCGATAATGCCCTTTATGGATTCACCCGAATACCGGAACCCGATAGGGGTGGATCCGGGGAAAGTCATACGGAAGTGGATTCCTTCGAAGCAGGAGAGCCAGGGGATCTGGGGACTCCATCCGTGTTAGGACGCAGATCGTATATTGACGACATTCTAATCCCGGCGGAATCGTGGGATCAGATATGCGAGAGTGTGACATCCCTACTGGAGGCGTGTACTAAGTGCAATCTCTCTATCAGGGTGGTGAAGAGCTATTGGGGGATGCGCAAGGTAGATTACATAGGTCATCGAGTCTCCAAGGAGGGGTAGGAGGCAAATCCTAAGGACCTGTCTTTGTTGGCAGCCTTGTCTTTCCCACAGTCGCTACGGGCGATACAATCCCCATTGGGTAGTTTGAGCTTCTACAGTCGGTTCATCGAGGATTACGAACTTTTTGCTGCAGTACTCTATAAATTGAGGGAGGTGGATTTTGCTGTGATGGCCATTTCGGCTGTCCGGATCAAGATCCAACAAGCTCTGGCCCTAGAGATCCCAGATCCACGAGGGGATCCACATAGTACGACGCCGAAAGACGACCTAAAACAGAAACTGGATCCATCCCGGGACCAACTGGGAGAGGGTCCAATCTGGACAGAGTTGACGGAGGGGAGCTCGGAAAAGGTGGATCCTCGGTGAATCCGAGCTCAGCACGCGTTCGTGGAGCTATGAAACAGGACCGCGACGACGCCCATCTCCGCCATTTTGATTTGGAGCGCCAGCCAACGGTGATCGTCTATGCTAGCGATTGGGCGGTCTCGGCAGAACATGAGGGGATCTGCCATCCGGTCACTTTCGTCAGGCGAACGCTAAAGCAGAACGAGTTGAATTACGGAGCGGTGGAGAAAGAAAAACTCGCACTCCTGCGGGTGCTGGATCTCAATTATAACCTGCTGGTGGGAAGATCCATCCGGATCCTGACTCGACACTCTACGTTAGCTTGGCTGTTCAAGTCGGTTGGGTTACAAGGACGTCTGGGACAGTGGGCAGCCTTACTCTCGCCTTGACCCTGGAGATCGTGAAATGTTCGAAAGGGAAAGACGAGATCCTGCGAGTCTTGGCCGCGAGCATCACACCTCGAGCTAAGATAGATGAAGCGCTGACTAGGATCGCTCCTAAGAAAGAGCCCAAACGCCGGATCCAAACCCCGATCCCGACGGTACAAGTGGATGAGGATCTGTACGTCCTTAGTTTCGATGCATCCACTCGCGTACGACGCGGAGGAGGAGCATACAGTGCAATACTGTGGAGACTGCCCGGATGGGAAGTTGTACGGACCAGATCCACTTATGCGGAGAGCCTCACCGTCAATGAAGCGGAGTACAACGGACTCTTGTTGGGTTTGGATCTACTAAAGGAAGAGGATCCGAAAAGGCTGGGGATTTGTTGGGATTCAAACTTGGTGATCAGACAGGTGCGAGGTGAGATTGACTGCAAGGCCCCGGCCCTAACACTATTACGGCAGAAAGTGATGGTCCACCTGCGTGGTTGGATGAATCACGAGTTGGTGCATGTCAAGCGATATTGGAATGCTAGTGTAGATAGCTTGGCCAGTGCCGCTTTACGGAATCAATGTGGAAAGGATTCCACTTGTTTCCGCAGCTAAACTGGTCTCACATCTGAGACCTGGGGGGAAAGAGCTTTCCGAGCCTCTCCTCAATTTAAGATAGAGGATGCAGTGTCTCCTCGAAGAGTGAGAGGCACTCCGGGATGACGAAAGCCGTTCAAGTAGAGCGGTGTGGACCCCGAGGACGCGTGCACTGCGTTGTTGAGCGCAAACCCAACTACTGGAAGCTGCGTCGACCACGTACGTGGTGCTTCCGCGCACACACTGCGCAGAGTGTCCTCGAGCACTCGATTAACGCGCTCCGTCTGGCAGTGTGTCTGTGGATGGTCCGCAGTGGACATCTGCAGACGAG
>NW_003303624.1:53797-62770 GCF_000142945.1 Phytophthora infestans T30-4
CTTACAACAGGATGTCCTACATCACTATCACGCTAGTTTAGAAGGTGGGCATCAGGGAATTGGTCGGACCTACCAACGGATCCGGGAATGTTTCCACTGGAGGGGACTATTCAAGAGCGTGCAACGATATGTCGGTGAATGTGTGGATTGTGAGACATGCAAGGGCAGGCCCACAATCGAAGGGGAGTCACCTGAGAATGTCCAAGCGACTTACCCTTTCCAAATCATAGCCATGGATCACATCCCCTCGTTGCCCAAGTCGCTCAAAGAAAACACAGAATTGTTGATCTGGGTGGATCTGTTTACCGAATACGTGATAGACAAAGCTAGTGCGTCTAGAACTGCACAAACCATTGCCGAATCGTACGAGGAGTGCGTTTTCCGAAGATTTGGGGCTAGTGAGATGATTAGGCATGATCGGGAGCCATGCTTTATGTCTGATTTCTTTCGAGCCTTCTACCGGATCCTGGGGCAGAGACAGCGGGCGACTATGGCATATCGTCCCCAAGCCAATGGATCGGCCGAACGCATGATACAGACGATCACGAGAGCGCTTAAGATGTATGTTCAGGATTTGGATCAGAGGGATTGGAATGAGTACGCAGAACGACTCACCTTCGCGATGAGCACCGCCCAAGACAGGATCCGGGGTGACACCCCGTTTTACTTGGTACATAGGAGTGATCCTAAATCCACCCTAGAAGCTGTCATTCCGGTATGTAGCACCAAGAAAAGGAACCGATAATATTGAGGGGTACCGGTTTTAGACGGTAAGTACCCATAAACCGGTGACCAAACAACACGATCCCGCGATGATTACGGTACGTTGATTACGCTATCGATAATTAGACGAGGATGATTGGACGAGTAATGGTGATTGGATGCACCAATTGATTGGATGACCTAGGTAGTGAGGACAGTGTAAACTCCGATAAATCAATCACTTCGGAATCTTTCTTCTTCCCCTCAAGTGTCTTCGCTCCGGTCTACTCCCCGAGTGGTGACTCTTCCCTTTGCTCCGTACAAGCCAACGTTGCCTTAAACCCGTGACCTCTATCAGGTTATGAGCCCAAGTAACATGTCCTCTGCGCAAGACGTTTCAACTTAGGTTTCCATCGACAAGTTCAACGGTGACAACTACGCGACGTGGAGCCGCTACATGCGTGGTGTGTTCCAGACCAAGTCAGTATGGCATGTCGTGAGCCGAGAGACGACTCCAAGCTTTACGGTCCCTCGTGCAAAGGAAGAATATGTCAAGTTGAGTAACATCGCGTTCGGATTGATGCTGCTCCACATGGATGCGGACTACCAGCACGCGGTCGCCAACTGCGAGGAAGCGTGGACGGCGTGGGCGCGCTTAAAGACGTTGTACGGTGGATCGCAGAAGGCTAATCGTATTTTCCCGAAGCGACAGCCTTCAGCATGGAGATGTCTGAAGGCGTGAATGTGTTGCATCACTGCAATGAAGTTCTTAACATCAGCGGCAAGCTTAGTAGCATCGACGCCAAGATGGAGGCCGAGGACGTTGCGATCTGCTTGTTGCGCAGTCTCTTCAAGAGCTACGAGAGCGTCATGCTACACCTGGAGATGAGTAATGCTGAGCTGAAGACGCAAGACGTTGTGAAGGTGCTCACGAACGAGCATATCCAGCGACAAGGCGAGAAGACCTCTGCGGCGAAGACTGAAGGCGCGGCGAAGGCGTTCAGTACCGAGAGGGAGTCTCGTCAGTGTACTTACTGCGGGAAATTGGGGCACGTGAATGAGAAGTGCTGGACCAAGCAGAAGGATGAGAATCGAGAAGGCCGACGCGGCGGCAACAGTCGTGGACGCGGGGCCAACAATGTCCAGTTGCGAAACGACGACTACGACCACGGCTATGATCACGTGGGGTTTGCGGTTTCGTTGGAATGTGGAGTTTTGACGGGCAAGAGATGTCCGGGCTGTGGGCAGTCGACAGCGGTGCGACACACCATATATGCAATGACAAGATTAAGTTTGTCATGCTGAACGAACGAGATGAAGGCGAGCTGAAGGATGCTGATGGCACTAACGCTGCTATCAAGGGGTGGAGGCCATCATCGAGCGCGTGGCTCTGCCCAACGGCGATTAGCGCGAGATCGAGATCAACAACGCGCTCTACGTGCCGAAGATGAAGAAAACCTTGCTATCGGTTCCGCAGATCAACAAAAGTGGGAAATTTCAAGTGGTGTTCGACGGTGAAACCATGCACATTGCGCGCAAGGATTCGAAGGAAGTGGTGGCTACAGCAGATATCGTGGACGGCCTTTACTGGCTGCGCACACCACTATGCTAGGTAAACACAGTGACTTCGAAGTCGAATGTTGACTTGCACGCGCGCATGGGCCATGCTCCTATCGACGTGCTACGCAAGATGGTCAATAACGGCATGATCAAGGATGCCAAGGCACCTTTGACGTCAAGTGGGGAAAGTGTCTGCCGCGGGTGTCAGCAAGGGAAAATGGTGCAGAAGCCGTTCCCCAGTAACCGCGCCAAACGCAGCTACGACACGTTCGAGTTGCTTCAGTTCGACATCTGCGGCCCCATGGAAGAAAACCGTTGAATGGGAGCAAGTACTTGCTGCTCATCGTTGACGAGGCCAGTGGATGCATGAAGGGTTTCCGCTTACGAGCTAAGTCGGACGCTGAAGAATGCCTCAAGAGCTATATCACGAAGGTACAGACGCAATTCGGCAAGCGGGTCAAGTTCGTACGCCATGACGGAGCTCGTGAGTTTGCCACAAACGCACTTAAGGGGTTCTACGAAGATCGAGACATCAAACAGCAGACCACGGTTCCGTATGCGCACCAGACGAACGGCACTGCAGAACGAGCTATTAGGACTATCGTCACGATTGGTCGCAGCATGTTGCAACATGCCAAGTTGGAGAAGTGTTTCTGGGGCGAAGCGGCGATGGCCGCTATCTACGCTAAAAACCGCCTACCGTCACCCAAGATCGAAAACAAGACTCCATTTGAGATCGTGTACACGTCCAAGCCAAGTGTGAAGCACATGCGTGTGTTTGGTTGTCGGACGTACGTCCTAACTCCGCGGGAAAAGAGACTCAAGTGGGATCCCAAGCCTCGAGAGGGGTTGTTCATGGGTTATGAAGAAGTGTCAAAGGCGTATCGAGTTTATGACATCGAGGCGGGGCAGGTGGTGATCAGTCGCGATGTCAATTTCGACGAATCAAACTTTGGGTTTTTGACGGCTAGTCCAAGCGAGGACGACGCAGATTCTGATCTCGACCTCGTCGCTCTCAGCATCAACGATACCGATACTGCGGGCCCAACGGAATTCAAGCAGGCGGGGAAACACAAGTCCCGCACAAGTAGCGTTCACGGCATGACTACGAGATCGCGCGCTGCACAGCAGGCTGTCGGTTTGGAAGAAGCTAGAGCTCCAAAAACCTCGTTTGAGCGTCAAACAAAGCGCCGATCAGGTGTGCGAAATGGCTGTGATGTGGCCGATGAAGAAGAAAAAGACGTCGAGGATCAAGACGACAATGACGCAACTCCGCCTGTATTTTGGCGAGCATGTGCCAATGCAGTGGAATCTGGTGATTTAGCTGAGCCGACAACGTTCCAAGAAGCGGTGAACGGGCCTGATCAAGTGCCTTGGCGCAAGGCCATCCGTGCCGAACTTAAGTCGATGCGACTCCGCGGTGTGTTTTGAGCTGCCAAGTTACCGAACGGTCAACGGGCCATCGGTACGAAGTGGGTGTTCAGAATCAAACGCAAAGCGGATGGTTCAATCGAGAAGTACAAGGCACGACTTGTGGCGAAAGGCTTCAAGCAGAAGTATGGCATTGACTACACGGAAACGTTTTCGCCCGTGGTGAAGTATGTGACGCTGCGCATGATCATTGCTTTGGTTGTGTACCTCGGCTGGCCCCTGGACCAGCTGGACGTGGTGACAGCATTCCTGTATGGCATAATGAAGGAGGTGGTGTTCTGCATAGTACCAGAGAGAGTCGAACTTGATGATGACTTCGACTGCCTGGAGCTGGTGAAGGCGATCTACGGTCCCAAGCAAGCATCGCGCGTGTGGAATGAGACCTTTGACGACTACGTGTGCTCCGGCGGCTTTCAAGTTTCAGCATACAACCCGTGTCTCTACATCAAGACTGTGGATGGTCACTGTGTGCTTCTGCTGGTCTACGTAGACGACGTTTTGGTGACTAATAGCTCGGCCGAGCTAATTGCAACCACCAAGAGCGATCTCAAGAAGCGCTTCGAGATGACCGACAGTGGCAAGTGTGCGTTCGTACTGGGAATCGAATTGGTGTACAAAGCTGACGGGAGCGTGACGATGTGCCAGCGCCGATATGTCGACGACATCCTTTAGCGTTTTGGTATGGATGAGTGCAAGGCGGTGGTGAGTCCAGCTCATTTGAGCTCTCGACTAGTCCCAAGCAGTGCATCGACCAAGGTGAACGCTCCGTTCCGCGAAGCTGTAGGCGCACTCATGCACTTAATGACCGCGACACGACCGGGCATTGCCTTTGCCGTGGGATACGTTTCTCAAGTCGAGCACTGAGCTGCTGTGAAGCGCATCTTTCGCTATCTACAAGGAACTAAGTCGCATGGAATCTGCTTCAAGCCTGGTGTCAAAGTTGATTTCCGCGGGTACTCTGACGCAGACTGGACTGGTGACCACTCCGATAGCAAGTCAACTTCGGGCTACACGTTTCTTCAAATGAGCGCACCGTGCGTTGGGGGAGCAAAAAGCAGTCAAGGGTGTCGCTGTCAACAAGCGAGGCAGAATACGTCGCGCTATGTTTAGTTATTCAAGAAGCCAAGTGGGTTTACCGCCTACTTTGCGAGATTTCGACGGCAGCAAAAGAATCGGGACCAGGGCCCAAGATCCTCGAAGACAACCAGTCATGCATCAAGATGACCAAAAACCCAGTGAGCCATGGTCGGGCCAAGCACATCGACATCAAGTACCATCACATTCGTGATGAGGTCAAGCGCGGTGAGGTCAAACTAGAGTACTGCGAGACCTCTGTGATGCTGGCGGACATCATGACGAAGACGCTTCCGGGGCCACGTCACAAGGACCTTACGACGGCGCTCGGAGTCAACGCGTGTTCGCATTGAAAGGGCGTATTGAGGAGTACCGGTTTCAGACGGTAAGTACCCATAAACCGGTATCCAAACAACACGATCCCGCGATGATTACGGTACGTTGATTACGCTATCGATGATTAGACGAGGATGATTGGACGAGTATTGGTGTTTGGATGCACCAATTGATTGGATGACCTAGGTAGTGAGAACAGTGTAAACTCCGATAAATCAATCACTTCGGAATCTTTCTTCTTCCCCTCAAGTGTCTTCGCTCCGGTCTACCCCCCGAGTGGTGACTCTTCCCTTCGCTCCGTACAAGCCAACGTTGCCTAAAACCCGTGACCTCTATCAGAGATCCAAGACGATGGCGATACCGAGTCCAGAAATACTAGCGGCAAGCCAGATCCCAAGTGAACGAACGGTTACGAAGTGTGATACAGGATCGAGCGGATCGACACAACGAAGACGTTCGTCCACATCAAATCCAGGTTGGATCGCAGGTGTGGCTGTACTTGGAACGAGTGAAGGAAGGATACGCCCGTCAACTGGCCCATCTCTGGCATGGACCGTTCCGAGTAAGTGAGAAGATAGGGGAACACGCTGTGAAATTAGAAACGGCAGGTACCGAATATCGCTTGTTACCCGTGGTACACGTATTCAAGCTGAAGCCGGTCAAGAAATATCCGAACCGGCCGCAAATCCGTCTTTCGGTGGATGAGCCCAACCGGGTGGATTTCGACGAAGTCCTCCTACCGTAGTATAGCTGGAACGTGGATCTCCGAGATGAGGTCAGGGAAGCGAACCAGATACGGACGAATTTACCGCGAATTTCTGGTGTATTGGCGTGGATATGACGAACCCAGTTGGGTAGACGAGGCAGAGACATACGCTGAAAGGGTGAATCTAGCCCTGATCCAGGCGTACGCTGAAAGGCTCTGACACGGCTCCTCAATCGAACAAGAGAATGATAGAGAAGACATATTCAAGTAACGAAGAGTGAATTAGGATAGCTTAGGCAAAAAAAAAGGCTAGCTCAACCCAGCTTCCAGCCGCTAGCTTCTACTACGAAGCGGATCCACGAAGACTGGAACAGGGGGCGCAGCGTGAAGGAGCGATAGGTCTGAGGCTGAACATTGAAGAGCTTGCCCGCCAGATGCTGGATCTGGTGTCCTGGGTGTTGACTCGGGTCCCTCGAAATTGGATACGCCAAGGCTCGGCTTCGTCAATCTCTTGCAGAGCCTTCAATAAGTTCGTAGGTTCTGAGCGGTGGAGGTTGGGATCCTCCAGGTTGGCTTGACGGGATACGGATCCTGGAAACCACGTTACCTTATTTCCGCGTCGGGGAAGGTGCAAGAAGGATAGATCCAACAAGATATCCACGTCACACCAACCGTCTTGGATAGCCAACACGAGAATCACGAGAACTTTCTTCCAAGCCCGACCGGCGTGACTGCGTCTGTTGCCGCGCTGCTTGTTGAAGTTCGACAGCCATGTCAAACTCCGCAGTTGGGTACGAGAAACAGGGAACCGATGGGAGCCTTCCCATATGGCAATTCGATACTTGGAAACAAAATCCCGGAAGGCACGAACGAACAGCCCGAGACGTCCACCAACGTCACTTCGGAAGCTAACAGGATCCACCAGCGTGGTCGTCAGCGTATCCGATGGGGCAGCATTATGCAATTCTTCCACGTGAGATCTTGTGACAAGCAAATCCACGTACCCGGACGTCGGGATGACATCCTCTTCGCGAGGGAATATCCACTCAGCACGGAACGGCAGTTCAGGGAACAGGACGGTAATCTTCATCGTGACGATGGCGACCCGATACAGCTTCTTGGCGGACCAAGGCTCAATATCGCTTGTAGCGAAAGCCACAGGGACGCGCCGGCCAGGAATGAAGACAACATCCGGGCCAAACGGAGCCACAGGGAGCATACCTGGCAAGGAAGAGTTAGGAGGAGCGAGGATCAAGACAGATCCAGGGGATCCGCCACCATGAGGTGATCCCCCTCTACTATCCAGTCTTGGACGCCGACCCCGACTTGGGTGCAGCTAAGGATCCAGTCTTGGCAGTCGATCCAGACTTGGAGGCCTTGGATCCCGTCTTGGATGTAGAAGCGGATACGGTCTTGGACCCAGATCCCGATTTTGACACAGCAGCCGTGGATCCAGTCTTGGACGCTGATCCCGACTTGGATGCAGCGACGGTTCCAGCCTAGGCATTCGATCCAGGCTTGGATGCTGTGGATCCAGTCTTGGACGCCGATCCCGATTTGGATGCAGCGACGGATCCAGCTTTGGCAGTCTATCCAGACTTGGATGCCGTGGATCCAGTCTTGGACGCCGATCCCGTCTTGGATGCAGCGACGGATCCAGACTTGGATCCGGTACCGGACTTCGAAGACGAACCTGAGGGCTTGGGCGTGGGTGTGGATACAGTTTTAGGGGCTGCTGAAGAGGCAGAACCAGTTGTGGGCTTGGCCTTGGGAGAAGCCCGGGTCTTCTTGTGAGGCCGGGGAGATCCAGTACCAGGAGCAGGGGATACGCTACGCGGCCGTTTCGCAGCCGACGACCCGCTCCACTTGGAGAGCGCGGAGCAGCTGAGACGCTAGCGGCAGGAGGCGATCCAGCCAGGGGAGAAAGTGGATCCGACGATCCAGGGAGAGGAGAAAGGGGATCTGAGATAGCAGCGACCACCAAATCAGTCGTCGATGCGCCAAGTCCCGCTCGGACAACCTGCGATCGCGCTCTAGACCCAGCTGCTGGTGCTGAGCACGAGCAGTAGAGAGCTGATCCCGTAACTTTGTCGAAGTCGCCTCGACATCCTTCAGTTTGTCACCTGGATCGACGTAACGAGTGAATATGGGGTTACAAGAAGGTAACAAAAGATGATCCACGTACTCATGCGACGAATCTTGGATTCCAGCTCCGTTTGCGTTCGCTTGTCATCTGCCCACTCGGTGACCGCCTTGTCACGCTGAAGCTCGGTATCCGCCAGCTTGTCTTGGATCTCGTCGCGGGCTTGAGTCATGCGCACGAACTCCTCAAGCGCATAGTCTCGCCCAGCCGATGCTTTCTCGAGCGACTCTTTGGGTGACGGTGCCTACCATTTGTCGACCGGCTTCCACCGGCTCTCCGACTGTCGGAACTGGATCCGGTAAGGGGAAAATCAAACGTGTCATCCCCACCGGTTGTGGACTCGGCAGCTCGGAGGACGACGAGGAAGAGGGATCGGATTGGCCCGACGGCTCGGGGCCTCCTATCCGATCGTCCTTGAAGCGTACACTTTCTGCCGGCCATTATATCTTCGTCCCTGACGACGATGACGATGACGACGACGATGACGACGAAAGTCCGGAGGATTCAGAGGAAGCCTGAGTCGCTGATGATGCCTTGGCAGAAGACACGCGGCGGGCCTTGTCCCAATCCAGATCCGAAGCCCGGCGGGGATCTCTCTCGACACCGCCCCAGCAAGTCGCTGGCGCGCCAAGATGCGGGGCCGGCACTGCGGGATCCGCGATCCAGGTGGACAGTGACGATGGATCGGGTAGCGATGGGCTGCGGTGGCGTCGAAGACTAGTCAGCGGCTAAGACTGGATCCGTCGCTGCGGTGTCCAGTACTGGGTCCAGCACCGGGTCCAGCTCAAAGGCTGGATCCACTATCGCGCCGTCGTCCCAGGCAGTGGCTTCGACTGGATCCGCGGCAATTGCTCCTTCTACGACGAAGTTAGCCACATCCACAGCCAAGTCCAGTTCGTCTCAGTCGGGATCCACTGCTGGCCCTTCTCATCTTTCACCTCCTCGGAGAGAAGAGCCAGGGCCACATTTGGCGACGAGGGAGGTGGATTCGGTACGGGGGACCTCCGCGCGCCGACCCTGA
>NW_003303624.1:62870-64375 GCF_000142945.1 Phytophthora infestans T30-4
TTTATTGGGCTATGTATGCACTGCCCTCCCATCGCAGACGTGGATCTCGTGCTGTGCTGATCAAAACGACAACGCACGTGGGTGAAGAGAAGCACGAAGCCAGTATGCACGACCACCCCGTACGTCCCAAAGTGTCTAACGCTTGTAAATGAGCGTGGTGGAACTGTTGGAAAGGTTTTGAAGGGAGCGTAGTGGTTAGTGCGAGGCGGCGTGCGTGGCGTATGTGGCTGTAGATGTTCTGTGCAGTTGTGTTCATGGGTGTGTCTGATTTTGTGGTGGGAGCTATGTTTTAGTCGTCAGTGTGCTCGAGCGGTCTAAGTGGGTAGACTCAAGTTCTACTGTGTTCGCACTAGAGGGCGCAGAGGCGCTCCCCTGACATTAACTCTCATATTTCTGATCCCCTCTCTGAGCTTGCAAGTTTGGGAGCCGGGTGGGGTACGAAGACGTGAATAACGACTTGTATGCTTGCTGAGCTCCCGCCTCTGCGCGTTGAGCTTGGTCCCGGGCATCTTGGGCCGTCTGGAGCTCCGCCGTCAAGGCTCGCACCTGATCGGAAAGAGCTTGGGCTAAGGCCCGTAAATCCCTAGGCGACATGAAGGGGCTGACCGGCGGAGTGGTGGATGGGGCCTTGCCCGGCGATGTACTAGTGCGCTTGGTGGGAGACATGTGTCACAAAGCGGTGGAAGCTGTGGGAGAAGCAGGAACGTTAGGAGTGTGCTCCGTGAACGCTGTTCTCCAGCGCGCACCACGTACAGGAGATGATTGTGGTGAAGTGCTTTCTAAAACAAATAAGAGAATGGACCTAGCAAGGGGTCACTATCCCGAATCAGTGACAGTTTCAAGTGGTTAGAGAGGATTTGGATAGCCAGACAGGGATTTACGTTGCCCGAGGTGGATTGGCCATGATAAGCGGCATCCCGTATGAGCTGACGATGGATCTGGTATGGATAACGTATGGGAAGGCAGGATCCACCAAGGAGAGACTCGGATCCACCCTCACCCGAGTTCACTTAGGGGGATATGGGATATACCATGTACAGGTGGATCGAGTGGGGATTCTATGAAGGAAGGATGGTAGGTTTTATCTGAAGGTGGATCTGACATCAACAACCAACGAGAAGGCAAGATCCACCACGATATGTCCCAGATCCCGTACTTCCGAGCCCAGATCCAAGGAGGTGAGGATCCCACACGGAGTGACCTGGATCCAGAATATGGGGATGGTTGATGCACTGGAACTCGAACTTTCGTGGAGTGATGAAGACCACAACCTGTCGTAAGACAATGTTGGGAGATTGGAGGGCTCGGATCCGTGACGGGTGTACACTTGCAGTGAGGTGGCCCGGATCCAGACAAGTGTACCCATAATGTGACGACCATAATGATTACGCCATGGATCCGGTGGGTCTGATGATAATACAGCTGGGATGATGGGTCGAGGAGAGAAAGGACATGCAGCCAAGTCAGGTAAGGGATTTAGCAGGTAAAAGACATAGAAGGTAGAA
>NW_003303624.1:65186-66729 GCF_000142945.1 Phytophthora infestans T30-4
CATCGATTAGAATGTGTTAATGCGCCCATTAATTGCATTAATGGCCATAATGTATGTATCCCTAATCTCTTGCATCATGCGAACCGGCGGTCCCGCTTTTCGCGAATAGTGTTGCTTCGCTGCTTCTTTTTCTTCTTTGGGAGAGTGTCGTCCATTTTGCAGAATGAAAAATGAGCAAGCCATACAAAAAATTAGGTAACGAGCTGATCTGTTTTACCGCAACCCATTCATTTTTATCGATAAGATGATTAAATATTTTTTGTTGTTTTTTAATTTGATTAGATAATAATTGCCACTTTTTACTATGGGCGGCTATGAAATGCCGGCTTTGGCGCTGCTGTCGTTTTCTGTAAATACACGCTATGAATAGTTTGACTTTGGGGCATGGTACGTGTTGCTCGCCGGTATTCTCTCCGCGGACTACTCGTTTCACCGCGAGATCACCCCCCCCCCCTTCTCACGTACACAGAAAATACACTGTTTGCTATCCTATCAAGTGATAGCAGCCATTTCTTTCACTTCATTTGACTTCACGTACTTGAGAAATTTTGCTGCTGACAAATTGTATACAGTTTGTACTCACTATACATGGGCCGGTTACGCAAATCGGAAAATGTGTGCAGATGCTCTCTTTGTCAAAACCGAAAGCCTAGCCCTAAAAGAAGTTATCAAATAACTTACTGTACTTTTGTCAATTACTTAGTGAAGCTGACGTCCAGAAAACTAAATTCATTTTACACATGTAGCAAATTGTTGGGGTAAAAGATGCTCCTTTAATTCAACGATGTCAAACTTTATAAACGTTATCAATCCAGCTCATCAATACAGATCGCTCGTGGGTTGTCCTTGGTCCGAGAGGAGCCAAGCAACTCTGCCTCCGACTCGGTGGCGGGCACTCGAATCCGCACATACTCCTGTCGATCCTCGTCGAACACGACAGCCCAGTTACCAGAGCGCTCGGTCGGCAGACACTCCGTCCACGGTCCAGACTCTACCGACTCTTCTTCGAAGAATTTATCCTTCTCCCCGTAGTTCTCGGCCGTGGGGCTGTCAGAGTAATCGTAATGTTTATCGTGTATGGGCGACTCCTTCCGCCCAGCGGAAGTCGCCGAGCTGCTCGAGTTCTCGCCACTGTAATGTCGACGACGTGAGCTCTGACTCGAGTTAGTGTGCTGACCAGACCCTGATCTCCGACGTTCGCGACGACGTGACCGACTGCTCGAGCTCTCGAGATACTGCGAGATCTCCAGCAATTCCTCTTGGTTCCACGCGATCATATCTTCCTTCCTCGCGATGCTGTCGTGGCACTGACGCGTGAATTCCGCCAATTTGCCAAGGCGTATAGACGCGTCGATCCCTGAGCTGGATGCTGACCACTCCGTCTTAGACTGGTCACCTGAACGAGAAGTTTGGCCGAGCCTCTGACATCTCGCTACTCCGGAAGGTGAACTTATCCATCGGTTCGGGGGGAATATTTTTCCTGAGGCTGATCCGTGTCAAGACGTACGAAGAACAAGGTCTCTCCCTTTTTCCCGACGACGAC
>NW_003303624.1:74112-91274 GCF_000142945.1 Phytophthora infestans T30-4
GTGTGGATCGGGCTATCTTTTCGCTCCAACTTGTTTTCAGTATGCCGCGACATCTTCAAGGGAGGGTGGGATGGGTGGCCAGCTGCAAATTTGATTCGCATTCTGATTGGCAAAAATCGGGTCAGAAATGGCTTCGAAATTAAACTGACCAATCGACAGGCGTATTGAAAGGCGCCAATTTTTGGATATCCTAGATTCTCGATCGGATGTCACATTCGTCTGTCACGTCACCCTCATGATATTGGAGTTTTGGATATGTTTAAAATCACATTATACGTGCACCGGGCACCACTTCCGCGCTGCATACGGTCAAACAGCCTCTATTACCAGCTCGAACATCCGATTTGGGTGCGAAGCGTATACACGAACGATTTGGTTTTTCTAAAAGGCGTGTTTTTAAGAAAACACGCTTTCACTATTTTTGTGTGGGTACATTTCCATACGCTGCGATTGGTTAGAAAAAATCATCCTTTACAGGTGTTTACTAGGTATACACGGTTTACTTAGTGAACACCGTGTGAGGATAGTACTTGTTGCACTGTAGGTACTAAATGTATACTTAAGAGGTGTACCAATAGTACGTAGAATTATACTGTAGTAATAATAGTACCATTTTACTACTTGTAGATCGCTTGAGATCAACAGTCCGCTACGGAGTCCAAATGCAGTCCGTAACGGACTGCATTTTGCCATGGTCAAGGCTGATTAGGTCATATTTGTAGGCAATTACCCTGCCTTTTCCTCACCTGCCCTCCAATGTTTTTAGAACATGCTTGTCACTTATCTACAGCCCCTCCATTCTCACACTCATCCACGCTTAGACCGTTCCGTAAACGCCAGTCTTTTTGCCGGACAAAAGAGCTTCGTCGTCCTCCTCGTCGACCCACTTGTCACCGCCTTCACGCTCCATCTTGATAGCTAACAGTGCAGCTCCGCATGTGTTGGAGAAGATGAAGAGAGGACCCACAAGCGGAATCATTTGCAGCAACAGCATCTGGAAACCGAAGCTCGTGTACTGGAACTTACGCTGACCGATCCAGCGTTGCTGTTGCTTGAAGCCCAGACCCTTGAGATCAAAGTAGTACAGGTGCGACTCCCAAGCCATGAACGTGCTGTGCAGCCACGCGTAGACAATGCTACCAATGACGGGGATCAGGTGTAGCGGTAGCGACACGATGAGCAGGATCACGTGAAAAATGGCATCCAGGCGGAAAAACGCCGAGCACACACGCACGACGGCCGACTCCTGGGACTCACGGTCCACCAGCGCAGCGTATCCCTTCTCGCGCAGCACAAAGGCAAATATCTTGTCCTTAAAGCACTCAAGTACAATGAACGCGTATAGCAACGTGACGAGGAAGATCTCCACGATCACAAAGATCACAGCGAAGAGCCACGAGAACACCGAGGGCAATCCCTTGTCGGACAGCCAGCTCTCCTGCGGGCGAAGCGTCCAGGCAAAGAGGAGGAAGACCGAGAAGATGCTGAAGGCCAGCGTGAGCAGCAGCGGGAACGCCGCCTGCTTCCACAGATGCGGGTGGCCGATGAAAAACTTGACACCCTTGAGTGCGTAGAACGGCATTGCTGCAAAATTTGGATCTGCAGTAGTGCACTGGAAGTATCCAATTGAGGAATGGCTGATGCTTCGCCCAAATGAGTGGAGACTGAAGAGAGGGGATCAAATTGATAAACCAGTGGAGCTGTATACCATGTACAAATACAAGCCTGCACATGTACAGTACTGGTACATACATGAATTCGACATGTGTTGTTGATGACGCGCCCAAATAAATATTGTACCCACGGAGAGCAATCCTGAAGCCGAAACGTGCGTCAGAATCAGATCTTTTACACACGTCACAGCTTTATGAACGTTCCGCCCCACTTCCTTCACTACGCCCTACATGTATTAAATGGACCGCGTTGTACACGTACTCGCTGCTGACCTGCTTCCGAGCAATGTTTCGTCTTCGTCGGCCCACTTATCGCTGTTGTCGTTGCGTTCAAGCTCATCGGCCAGCAACGCCGCCCCGCACGCGTTCGTGAATATGCCGTGCAGCCAAGCGTAGACGATGTTGCCGAGGATCGGAACCAGGTACAATGGCAGCTAGATGACCCCGAGCATGCTCCGAAAGAGGAAGTACGACGTGCACACTTTCACGGCCGTTGAACACTGTTGGTGGCCTTCCAGCAACGATTGCAAGCCGCAGTCTTTCAGGACGAAGGTGAAGATCTTGTCCTGGAAATAGTCGATGCACACCGCGCCGTAGACAGCAGTGGATACGAAGATTTCTGTCAGGACGGTGGACAGCGCCAGCATCTCAGCAAATTGTTTCGGCTACATCCTTGTCACCCAGCCAGTCTTTCTGACGAGACAGGGTGTGCGAGAACAAGAAGACCGCTGACACCACCCCGAACGCGATTATGAGGACGAGTGGCAATGCCACCTCCTTCCACAGAGCGAATTACATGCTGGAGGGACATCGAGTGGTGCTGTTCGACTTGGATGCAAGCATTGTGTTGATGATACTTCAGTTTATCTCAAGGTGATGCTGCTGCTACTGACGACGGGTGGATCAATCATTCTTGCTGTGTACTGAAGAGCTTTTAACAAAGGAAACGACGGTAGACTTTTAACGAAAAGTAGTGAGTGTTATCGATGCATAGTTAGCGGTTAGCAAGCATTCTCTTGCCAACAAACTACCCAAAAGGAAAGATGCAACTTACTTCGACGTGCTGCCGTACGGCGGCACATATGCGCCGATCCTGTTGACAAGCGGTACCTTGTCCTTGTCCAGCTCGTGGCTTTTCTTGGTTTCTTTGTTCTTGCCACCCCACTTGCTGATCTTCCGATGCTCCTGTTTCTCCAACTCCTTTTCGATACTGGCAGCGAAAAGCGCGGCACCTGCAGCATTCGTGAACATGAAAATTGCACCGGCAATGGGGATCATCTCCAGAAGCATGGCCTGCATGCCAAACGCCGAGTACTGAAGCTTCCGCTCGGCGATAATCTCCTTCTGCTGGTCGAAATCGAACGCCTTCATCTCGAAGTAGTACAAATGCGCCTCCCACGCCATGAGCGTGCCATTGAGCCACGCGTACGTGAGGTTTCCCACCACGGGGATCATATTGAGAGGCAATGTGATCACCAGCAGCCCCAGACGCAGTAAGATGCTCACACGACAGCAGGACGTGAGAACGCGCAGGAACGGCGAGTGGCGCTCCTCGTTCTCCACCAGCTCACGGTACCCACACTCGATCATGACGTGTGCGAAGATCTTGTCCTTGTACCATTCAAGCGTAACGAGGCCGTAGATGACGGTGACGATGAAAACTTCTATGATCACGAAGATCACAGCTATGAGCCACGCGAAGAATGTGGAGAGTCCGGCGTTGTACAGCATCTCCTCCTGCCGATGCAGCGTCAGGGTGAAAAGCGTGACAGCCACGCCCAATGCGACGGCCATCGTCATCAGCACGGGGCAGATGGACAAGCGCCAGAGACGCTGGTCGCCTAGGAAGTAGAAGATGCCTCGCAGCGGATACGTCGACATTTTGAGATTTTGATCGAATGACTGAAGAACTGCGAGATTTGTTACAAAGGATAGAAACACCAACTGGATAATTCTTGGCGTGATGGACTCGTGAATAAAGGATGGTTTTGACATTCTCTTAAGAGCCAAGACTTTTGGGGCTACGTTCTAAACGAGCGAGCGGTATGGATCGGTCTCTTCTGGCTGCACCTGTGGGTGCTTGGCGGCTTCCTCCCTTTCGATGCTGGAAGCGAAAAGAGCGGCACCGACGGTGTTGGTGAACATGAAGACTGCTCCGATGCCTGGCACCATCTCCAGCAGTAACGCTTGCATACCGAAGAGCTTGTACTGCATACTGCGCTCGTCAATGAGCGCTTGCTGCTGCTCGAAGCTGAAATTCTTAAGCTCGAAGTAGAAGAAATGATACTCCCACGCTACGATCTGGCCGTTTAGCCACGCGTACATGGTGTTGCCTACCACAGGCACGACATTCAGAGGCACCGACACCACCAGAAGACCTAGACGCAGTAGCACACTCACGCGACAGCAACTGGTACAGATGCGGATACACGACGCGTGCTTGCGTTTGTTGGCCACGAGATCAGTGTGTCCTTGTTCGCGCATGACGTACGCGAACACTTTGTCCTGGTAGCAAGCTAGGCAGATCAAGCTGTAGAGCATAACGATCACGAAACTCTCCACGAGACACAACATGATGGCCAGCACCCAAGCCAACCCTTCCGGTACGCCAATGTCGTAGAGTGCTTGTTCCTGTGGATACATGGCCGCAGACAGCAGCACAATGACCGTCGTCATGCCCACAACGATCGTCAGTAAAAGGGGGCGAAAGGTCATCTTCCACAGCGGCGGGTGTGACAAGAAGTAAGCGAGACCCTGTGCCACATACGTCGACATGCTGCGCGGAGGCTTTGCAAACTGGAAAATGGCTAAAACTGCAACAAGGATACATTCCAGAGCGAGAAATTTCGGAGATAGACATGGCTGCTCCCCCTCTCATGGTGGCTGCCAGCCTGCACCAGTTTTATTAACGCTGATAGATATCTCTATACACTCTAGACAATGCCTCCGGACGGCACTTGTACGCATTGTTGTTGGCGTAATTGGGCTGCACACCGCCGTGTTGCGGTGCCGTGCGTACGCGTTCTTCCTCCTCAAAATGAGCAGCCATTAGCGCCGCCCCTACTGTGTTGGTAAACACGAAGATCGAGCCAAAACCCGGAATCATCTCCATGAGCAGCGCCTGCATGCCGAAGGACGAGTATTGTACCTTGTGCTCATTGACGAAGGCTTTCTGCTGCGCGTATGTAAAGTTCTTGAACTCGAAGTAGAGCAAATGGTACTCCCACGCCAAGATAGTGCCATTGAGCCACGCGTAGATGATGGAGCCGATGATCGGGATCAAGTTTAGCGGCAATGTTACGATCAGCAGTACGAGGCGCAGCCAGAGGCTGACACGGCAGCAGGAACGACAGGCGCGGACACAACCGGCGTGACGCTCCTCGTCCTCTACCATCTCCTTAAAGCCACGCGCTACCATAACCTGTTCGAAGACCTTATCCTGGTAGCAGCCCATGATGACGAGGTTGTAGATGAGTGTGACGAGAAAGATCTCCACCAGCACGAGCATGACAGCTAGCAGCCACGAGAGCCATTTAGTCACGCCCGCATCCTCCAGTTCCTCGGCTTGAGGTACCAAAGCAACGGAGAAGAGCACGACCACGGAGGTAATGGCCACGATAAGCGTCAAGAGTAGTGGGCATAATGTCGAGACCCACAAACGCGGGTGTGTCGCGAAGTATGCAAGCCCCTGCACGACGTAGGTGGACATATTATAGGCGAATGGCAGGACGAGGTTGAAATGCAAAATGGAGGAGGAAAACGTTTTACCGAGGTCTTATTTTGCCGTCGATGATGCTTGATAGAAGGAAGGGCAAATCGAAGCAATCAGTTATGATGTCGAAATGTGTATGTATGGTGGCATGGTGAGTTCTGATCGACAAATTTGAAGGTTCAGTAAGACTGCTGCCACTAAATCATCAGGAACAATATGGCTACATTTGCATTGCCGTACCCACAATGTCAGGCCTGCTCACCATAAAGAGAGGGAAGTGCGTGTTGTAATGAAAGTATTCGCTGAATTCTCCTTGCTATACAGGGCGCGAATAGCGAGACTGCTCATTGTGTTTGGAACGTTTACAATTGTACATGCGAAGGCGGCGCGACCTCAGTTCCCTCCTTTATCGCCACTGAAGAATGCCCGTCTTGTGTCACCTTTGGGAATGGAGCCTGCTACATTAAAGTGGACGGCTCCTGCATGTTTGGAGTCGACTGCTCCCGACGACTTCTCAATTGCTCGTAATGGCAGCTCTAGAAGTGCAGCCTTCAGCACAGCTTCAAATGCGTCATCGATGATTACAGAAACGACTTTCGGGTCCACGTCGGGGGCTGGCGAGTCCCAGGGTGGTGCGGGGGGTTCGGACTCAAGGAGCGATACTCGAGCACAGTCTTGATTGTTGCTCCCTCGCCGTCGCGATTGGGTCGTCGTGCTAACAGTGATCTTACGGAAGATTTTCCCTTCGTGCACGCTCTGCGAGTGAGGAGAATCTGGAGGAGGAGCCGCCACGGGGACTACGGCCAGGTGGCGTCGAAATCAAGTGGCATAACGCTTCGACACAAAACTGAACTGTGTTGGACCATATCTTCTCAATATCTTGTCAAATACGCGTCGTCGTATCGGGTAATTCAGGTGCATCGTATTATTGCACGGCAGAACCTCTCTCTCAGCTTGTTGTGAGTGCGATGTTGGACACGATATTGCCAAACACTACCAAGCGCTGTTTTTGGATCAGGTTGGTTTTCCTTCTTAGATTCCAAGGGAATGCAGGCGTCAAGCGGTCTTGCCGCTGTTGTAAGTGTCTTCTACATTAACCCACGCTGAGCTGCGCAGCACTCTCGGCCCGTCATCGGCGATGCCGGTCTAAGAAACGACAGGCTCTGCCGAAACGGCTTCGACATTGCCCTACCTAAAATCTCTTTTCAGCCAATAGAAATTTTTTTTGGAGAAAACGACATAAACGCTGCTAAAACTGGCTTGCGATCAGTCGTTGGAGCCAATCGGATCGTACGGATTCGAGCCAGCTGCGATGCACGACCGGTAGAGGACTAGCCTCGTTCTAACCACCGCAGCCCCCACCACTACACCGCCAGCTAGAGCTCTGTTCGAGTTCGGCTTCCGCGTCGTTGTGGTACCAGAAATAAACCCCGAGAGAAGAGCGGCAAAAGCAAAGGAACAGGAACCAAACGCCCGGCGTTAGGAATCCGTAGACACAGGTCGGCAAACACAGACGAAAGACCTTAGACAGAGACCAAATGCAGACCTCGTCGTGGCTTTTTGTCGCCATCGCGGCACTCGCCCGCACAACCAACGCGGCCGACGCCGCCTTCATGGCCAGCACGTCGCAGTGCTCATCCGTCGACACCTGCTACGAGGGTGGCGCGGCCTCCACGCCCTGCACAGTCTCAAGTGGCGGTTGTCCGCCTTGCATCACCTTCGCGGATGATGGTTGCTACGTCAAGGTGGGCGAATCTTGCCCTTTCGGTGTGGACTGCGGGTCCGTGTGGGGATCGTCTACTACTACTAGTACTTCCAGTGGCAGCAGCACGTCCACTACTACTTCCAGCACTTCCAGCACTACAGGCACCACTACCACGACAACGTCCAGTACTGCGGGATCATCGACTTCAACGACAGCAGAAACGTCCTCCAAGACAGGATCGACTACTAGCGGCACGGCTGGTGTCGCCTCGTCCAGCTCCACTGCTTCCAGCACTTCTGGAAGCAGCAGCGCCGCGGCTGGAGACTCGAGCAGCGGCGGCTCCGACATGAGCGTCGTGTTCGCCATTATCGGTGCGGCTATCGGCGTTATCGCCGTCGCTGTCATCTTCCTGACGCTCGTTCGTCGCTCCAAGGGCGCGAGTGAGGACGAAGACGACGAAATGCCCAACGCTACGCCAGCTTTCGCTAAGAGCCAGGGCCCGCACAGCACGACAGGCTCCGCCATGTACGCGAGCTACAATAACGGCAACCGCGCTGGCGGCATGGGCTCCGGTACAGGCAATGAAATCGGCCTGGACATGTCCAAGGGCGTGTCTATGAACGCCGTGAGCTACTACAACCAGCAGCCTCCACAGAACTCGACGGCGCCGTCGCCCCGCGTGGCAGGGCGCGCCATCCCGTCGCAGCCGGTGGGTATGAACCAGAGCGCCGGTATGGCCCGCCCCTATTCCGGTGGTCAGAACTTCGGCGCCTCTGGACTCGGTGCTTCGGGTGTCGGTGTCGTGAACCAGGCACCGCCGGCACCAATGCAGCCTCACCCAATGGGCGGCGTGGCGCCGTCTCCGCACAACCGAAGGGAGTCGTATGAATTCTAACCGCATTATGGCTGGAAAGAGGGAGTCGAGGAACGCAGAAACTTTCAGGTCGTGAGCACATGTACACACACAGAGAGTGGAGGATGGTGAGAGCTCTCTTTTTTGACTCGATAAGAGTGGTGTATTCAATACGATTTTCTTGTGACGATTCCTTTGTTCCAAGTGGGTTGCGTCTACGTTCTCGTGCTGTTAGCGTGAAGGAGCTAGCTGTTGTTGTTGCTGCGTGTCTTCGTTGTCAATAACTTGTCAATGCGTCTATTTGTCTTGCAGATACTTCGACCCTACTACTTTGAAGTTTGATCAAGTTCAGGCGGATGTCTTCCCGTACACTTCTTCCATGCGTTCAATCGGCGACTGTGGTAGAGGAGTTCCCCATCGACTGGTATCGCAGATACCGTTGGCCTCGGTCTTCTGCGCGTCTGTGGCCGTCAGACAAAAGGCCGATCCATACAGGTGCATTGGGGACGGAACCTGTGACTTTGTCCAGTCCGGTAACACCGACACTTCGGTGCCTTCCATGCTCAAGTCTCCGATCTTGAAGGTCGGATCAATAATTGGAGGAAGCGCCATTAACGGAGCTCCGTCCAGAACGAGCTGAGGCAGGAACGTGTTTGAGACTGCAGCCAATGTTGGGATCTGGAAGAGGAAGAAGTTGCCAGCGAGTGACAGAGATTTTACGGGTAGTTGGAACGTCTCGAGCGGGACAGTTGCTGGACTGAGGATACCGTACTCGAAGCCGACACGACCAATCAAAGGTCGATTAGCTCCTCCCCATTTGGTACCAAGGTCATTGGGTAACGACGGTAGCATCGTAGCGAAGAATTGCAGATTCATCAGCGAGTAAGGAAGAACTCCCATGAGACCGTCGGG
Organism: Phytophthora infestans T30-4; assembly: GCF_000142945.1. Classification (NCBI taxonomy): domain Eukaryota; phylum Oomycota; class Peronosporomycetes; order Peronosporales; family Peronosporaceae; genus Phytophthora; species Phytophthora infestans. The sequence continues at coordinate 82,968 of NW_003303624.1, forward strand.
GAACGCTGCCATCTTGACGCTGATGAGCACGATACTCTTGAGTCGCGGGTGGAATTCTTGAGTGAGTGCAGCATTCGCATCCCAGGAATACAACGCCGTGTTGAAAACCTGAACGCTTTGAAGCTGAGGGAATGTCTGAATGACACTCGGAACCATAAGAGCGGGGCAATTGACGAAGTTAAGACTGCCAAAGCAGTTCCGGATCCAAGTTCAACGCCTCAAAGGCTTCGTTAGTTGGGGACATGGCGGCTTGGTCGACGCAGTCGAACACGAAAGCCAAGCACGAGACTTTGGAGCTGAACCATGGTCGGGTAGCCGAGAAACAGCCTGTAGGCATTGTCTTGTGCTGGGATTGGGCCTTGAGGTGGAACGCAAGCACAAGAATGCCCCATACAATGCAAGAGATCTTGACCACGACTAACACCCAGACACACGACGAGTAATTCGACGGGGCACGTGGGGCGTTTTCAGCAGTGCGAGACTCTCCCAGAGCTTTCGTAGAGGTACCAGCTTCCAGGCGAGCGGGCTCTGTGGACCCTTCTGGAGTGTCCAACGTCTCCACAGTGACATTTACATTAGGATCAACCTTTGCATTGGTGTCGGCACAAGTATCTGGAGTGACTTTCTCTTCACGACGAGAAATCACTCCTTCCAGCATCACTAATGACACGAGGCTGCCAAGAAGAGGTAGGAACTTGGAGATGAAGTCGCCTACAGTTGTAGCAAACATCATCCTGTTCTCGGGTGTTAGTACTGCCAGGAAGGTCGGGTCGAATATCATTTTTGTTGCAAACAGCATCTTATCCGAATTGAAGACGTCCGTGTACTGGAGGAACACCAGAGACTGTATCACTTTGGCCAGAAAAGTGCACAGTACGAAGCTGCTGAGGAGCGACGTAGCACGACTGAGAGCAATCGACTTGCGGACAAGGATCTGGATCAAGGGGGTCAGCCAGCAGGAGAGGATCAACATGGCCGCGTTGAGGTTGTTCAGCTCCACACGCGGCACTAGCTTGCTGGACTGATAGGCCTGGTAGGACAGACAACCCAGCACTACCAGTTCACGGACAGCAAAAACTGCATCGAAGCACCAGGGAGTACACTTGCTGTCGTCCTTGCAATACGACTTTGATTGTTCGCAGTGAAGTACCATTCGCTTGTTTCGAATCGACAGGTAGAAGATGCGGAGAACTTGGATCACGTGCAGTGCAGCAATAGCCAAGTAAATGGCACCGAAGGCTTTGAAGTGCTTGAACCCCGTGTCGGACCATATTGGCGCGTAAGATGCGTTCTCGCTCGAAGTCATTGCGAAATACGCTGCCGCCATCACGACGAGATAGAGAGCGCAGACTGCATGGAAACCCAGTAGCACGAGCCACGTCGGGTAAAAGAGGATAGGAGGGAGTCCTAAGGTCATCTTCACCATGAACTCGGCGTTCTTGAAAAGCTTGAGCGGTGTTCAAAGGTGGTTGTTGAATTATGAAGATGCAAGGTGTTTCAGCTTGGTCAGAATCGAAAAATAGAGAAGATCTGCACCACGTCTGACGCGAATTCAAAATATACGTGACTTGCCTGATATCTATAGCTTCAGCGGCATGACCAGGATGTTTCCATGTCGCCAACGTTTATCTATACCATGGAGCGTTTCGAATTTCATCGAGGGCAATAATTTTGATCCGTCTTGAGAGTGTCAAGATGAATCTGCCTAGGAGATACTTCGAAGTACATGTACTACAAGCCAGCAATAACCTGATGACAATCAACATCGAGTAGTTCAGCGATAGTACTGCTCAACCTCAAAGACACTTGGCCAATGACCCACTTTCACCAAAGCTAGGAACAAGCTGCATAGCGATTAACGCCACCTGGATGGCTCAGAAAAGAAGCCCACCCACTTCATATGCCTAGAAAAAAAGTAGTCAAATATCGAAGGCATTTGTTTCCTGCGCTTGCGTCTGCTGAACTCGTGGAAGGCTCCTCTTACGCCAACCAGTTTGAGACTCGTAAACTGCGGGCACCCGCACTTGATCTCAGAAAACCAACAGGTGCACCCATTATCTATTCACACCCCGCATTAAATTCCTCGTACAGCACATCTTGAGAGGACACCAAGGACAACGATTCAGAGAGAGATCCACTGAAAATTTTCACGGTAGAATGTGTCAATACTTTACTTCGAAAATGGGTTTGAAAAAGCTGAGGAAATAAGCAGCGCCTTCTTCGCTGGTTTCTTTGACCCCACTTTCGTTCCTCCACCAAAGCTGAAACCGACTTTTGTCAGCTTCTCCTTTGAACCAGCATCACTTGCCGTAGTAGCAACAGCAGTCGTTTTGGATGGGGCAGCTTGGGTCTGTGCAGCAATCCTCCTCTGCAACATCACTTCTTCCTGGTGCTGTTCCTTCCTTCGCTTTGTAACTTGTTCTTCCTCAGACCCTACGCGTCTTTTCTGCTGCTGCAATTCCTTCAGTCTTTTGGTGTGGTGGTGGTCATACGAACTCAAGTGATTTTCCATCTCGATCACCGTTTTGTATTGTTTCCGACAGTCTGCGCAGTAGAACGCCGCCTGCATGTTCTTCACTTGTGCTTTGAGTTGATCTTCCCGAGCACCTTTGGCTTCCCGAGCAGCAGTTTGCTCTGCTGTTTCTTTCACTTCTGCGTCCAGTTTGCGTCGCTCGCTCGTGGCCAACTGCGTAACCTTATCGTACTCCGCCTGCATACACAATAAATTACGTTAATTATTTCGTGAAAACTCAGTTATGTAAAAAATTTGTAACTAGAACCAGCATGGTACTGTTTAAGCAACCCACCGCTTTGCCGAGCCCGAGGTACACGAGGTTTTCTTTCATATTGAGGGGCTCCACGATGCCTGTAACAATTGAGATTATCATTTAGAGGGTTTTCTTTTCTTTTATTGACACACGTGCCGCCAAACCTTGCTCATGTTTGCCCAAGCCGGAGCCACAGCGCCATCCCATTTTCACCAGCAAGCGGTAGCCGCTGTTGGACGCGTCCAGCGCTCGTTCTGTGAAGGGAACGAAGGGCGCATCGTCCGCCTCCATTAACGTTTTATTACCGTAAAATAAATTACAATACTTCGAAGAAATCAGCATTTTAGATGCAGCCTCTATTTGAAGCATTTTCCAAATTCATGTACAGTACCGCACAGATTTAAGTTCACGACCTCAATACGCCGCCAGCCAGTTCATTTCTGAATTCGCTGCGTTTCAATCGAGCCACTTCCGAATTCTCCGCTGCAACGTCATGGAAACACTGCAAAAGCTGTTAAAGCTACTGCTAATAACGGCGATGGCTTCGCTGTGTTTGTCGACTGAGCTTCGTCTTTATCCTGCTCAATCGGCAACCACTAATCGCCGCTACAAGAAGTTTACCTTATCGGACATTCAGGTCTGCTACTCGCTCGACTCCTGCTACAACAACATTGCTGTCAGTGCGGCCTGGCGCAATGCTCCCCACGATACTCGTTTCGCGTTCTACGAGGGCAGCGGGTGTAGCGGAGATTATCGTCGGATGCAAGACATTGTTGCTACGGGAAGCGTTGATTTCGCCAGAGTGAATTTTGCGAATAAGCTATCGTCATTCATGCTTCTGAGAACCAGCAACTACGCCACTGCAGGGATGATAGAGATCTGCCAGGATGAAAGCACCACGCTCGCTGAAACTGCATCGAACGACTCGATTCGGATTTAGACCGCCACAAAAATCAGCAACACAGCGCTTTCATTCGATAGCTGCTAAGACGCCCGACGTAAAACGTTTTGGGGTTCAGAACAAGAGCGAGTCGTATACATGCTACATGTAAAACCCTGAAAGCCCTAATGAACCAATTTACTGACTGATCTGCATCGCACAGAAGACCGACTAGCGAAATCGTCTGCACATGTAATATCAGATTTATTTGTGTACAGTACAGTACAAACATGTACAATGAATGCAATGTAAATGTATACGGGTCCACTAGACAAATATTGGTGGCAATGACTCCACCCGCAGGGTACTTCAGAAAAAATGCCGGCCTCTTGTTTCTTCTTACGAAGATTAGCAATTGATTAGGACAAGATGTACTGTAGTGAACTTGGCAATTGATAAGGGCAAGATGTACACTAGTCGTCGAGACGTTTGAAGTCATTTGCTGACTGTAGCAGAAGTACCTGAAGTGAACTGGTTTGTATGAGAAAAGAAAAATAAGAGTTTCAAGCATGAGCTGTAAGCGACCTGTTGGCCAACGCAAGTTGACATTATTCGAAAAGCTACACACTTACTTCGTTCGACAGCGTGAATGAGCTTGCGTCAACGTCTCGGCAGGGGCGGTCATCTTCGCATCCGCACAGATATTGTGAACAAGGGATAATAAGCTTGGTCTACTGTAAGACCATTGCGACGCGAGTGTACTATTGTAAATTACAATTTGTAATGGAGAAATTGTCACTAAGCCGACACTACGACCTTTATCGTTCGCGCGAAAGGCGGTATTAATACATGTAGCTCGTGATCATTATTCAAGAAAATTAAAAACTTTTACCTTATGGTAGAATTTCTGGAGTGCTGGAAGTACACCGAATACTTTTATCCCTGCGAAAAAAAATGTAGCACATTACAAATTGAAGATCGAGTGCTACATGTACCGCAAAACGAGAGCTTGTTACAAGGTGAGCACAGTCCGGAGCTACGGACGCTGCGACAGTGAGATATTGCTTATACTACGGAGGATGAAGCCTGGACTCACATATAAAACTATCTTGCGTGTCTGCCATCGGTGGAATCTAACGTCGAGGTTGATCCAAATGAGGTACGTCTGGTCAGCTTCGGACAAAATACAGCGTACATGTCCCTAAAACCCTTCCAAACGACTCGATGTATGCGCTGCAAATGCAGTATCGGGTATGGCAGTGCAGTGCACTTTAGTCTTTGGTCAACTGTCACATCCAACATTAAAGCATTTTCAAATTTCAGATCGCGCCCATCTTCGACCAAAACTGTGCCCGGCACAATTTCGCAGCGCTTTCATAGGCTGGCCTTTACATGCACCTGAAACTCGTTCATAAAATTCCCAGGTCCAAATCGGAGGGTATGTTCAACTGTACATGCAGCTCTGATTTCGATGTGACGCGGCGCTACAGACTGGCTGCCGGCCGGCAGCCAGACCTGCCACCGAGTCACAGTTGAACGCGCTGCCTGCCCAAGAGATCGAATTCCGTCACGTAAAAAAAGTCAATAAGCACCATGAGCCGCTTCCGTCGAGCGTGGCTGCATGCTGCCACTTTGGCTGCAGTTCTGGCCGCCGCGAACGCCAACTCCTTGAGCTCGTTAGCATCCGAGCGTCTGCTTGCTGAAGAGACTGAAGATGATGACAAGACGGTGCCTTTTAACTCGTGGAGCAACGTGCCCGACACACTGAGCCACCTGCTGGCCTTTGTGCTCGTATTGCTGGGCGCTCACCCGCTTGGACTCTTCTTCCCCAAGTACTTCCACCTACCTCTTATCACCGGGTACTTGGTGGCCGGCATCCTGTCGGGTCCGTTCCTGGCTAACTTACTGAACGAGGACGTCGTGGATATGCTCGGTTCGTACGTCAACGCCTTCGCATTGAGCTTCATCTCGTTCCAGGCCGGTCAAGAGATTTATCTACCTGAGCTGAGACCTCAGATCAAGTCGATTTTGGCGCTACTGTCTGCTTACTACTGCACGGCCATGATATTGGGCACCAGCGTCTTCATGCTGGCTGCCAGCGCCTTCTTCTACTCAGACTTGGCGAACAGTTGCCAATTGGGTATTGCTCTCATGTTCGCCTCGATTTCGGTACTCGTTTCACCATCCACCGTCATGGCTCTCAAGATTGAACTCAACAGCGTCGGTCCCTTTACGCACTTGGCACTGGGCACCTGTATGACTGCAGAGTTCGTCGTGCTCGTGTCTTTCTCCGTCTCGCGTGTCGTCGCTTCCATTTACTGCGCCAAACTCGACGTGTCCACGGAGAGCATCGTCTTCACGATGGGCGTCGTGCTGATGAACCTAATACTAGGCGCACTTCTAGGCCTCGTGATCATCCTCATATTTCAGATACCGAGTGGGAAACGAGATGAGGAGGAGTCTGAAGCATCCGCGCTACCTGCCCATGGGATCTCGGTCTCGTCCAGCAGGAGGTCGAGGATCTCGACCTCACAGTACCACAAGAAGATGCAGCAACGCGCCGACAGCAGGCAAGATATGAGCGACCTCGAGCTGACAAGTGACGATCCTAGTCAAACCCCGCACCCTCACAACGCTTACGTTGAGGAGACGGATGCACTAAACGGCCCCCAGTTGTGGACGGAGAGCAAGGCACTCTACCTCAAGGGTTTTATCTGGCTGCTGATGGGCTATCTGTTCTACCTCTTCACCAACACACTCAGTGAGCTCACAACTGCACACTTTGGACTCGTGTGGCAAGTCAAGTTCGAGGCATTGTTGGTGCTAATGCTGGCATCCTGCGCGGCCGGCCACTATGCCGCTATCCGTCCGCAAATGCACGTGATCCTGGATACCGTGGCTCCGTACATGTTCCTGCCATTCTTCGTCATGACTGGGGCGTCCTTGCAGCTGGATAAGGTGTTGGATGTGCTCCCCTTGATGAGTTTGTATCTGGTACTGCGCTACACGGCCATCTTCCTGGCCATCTACGGAGGAGGGCGCTTCCTTTTGAAGCTTCCACCACGTCACTACAAACACTTGTGGCTCACGATGGCTCCTCAAGCTGGTGTGTCACTAGGTTTGGCTGCTGAGGTGAAGGAACTCATCACCGATGAGTGGGGGGCCGAGTTTGCAGCGACGATCGTGGCTGCAGTGGTGATCAACCAGGTCATCGGGCCTGTATTATGTTCTCTAGGGCTTCGGGGTGCTGGGGAGAGCATGATCGATCGCCAGGCAACAGCAGCAGCCCAGATCCAGCCTCAGCCAGAGCAGGAGAGAAATGGCGGCGACTGGGATGTCGAAGCTGCCAAGGCTTCGGTAGATCGCGCTGCGTCATTTCGGAGCCTTAGTCGTCACAACAGCACACAAACGTTATTCTCTACTCGCAGCGGCAAAGACCCCAGACCGTTGCTTCCTTTCTACCGCGTACAGAGTGCCGTGGTGCTCGGAGACGATGAAGTGGCGTTCGAAATTGCACTGGAGCTGTCGCTGTACGGCGCGCGTGTGAACGTCCCGCTACTTGACGAAGCTCGTGCCGATAAGTGGCGCCGCATGAATGAGACCATTCTACAGCGCACTGCGAAGGGAGAGTTGATCTCATTTCAGAACACCATCCAGGACCGTTACTGTGAAGCTCCTGCAGACTCGGACATGCAAAATGCCGATGTGCTTATCTTTACGGGCGCTCCGGAGCGTTCACTGGAGCACGCTAAGGTCATGCAGACGATGCTGGGTGAGCATGCTCGTCCTCGGTTGATTGCCGTGGTGGATGACTGTGCAGCTGGAGCTCAATTACGCGAACTTGGCGTGCTAACCGTGCAGCCTTCGATTGCTCTTGGCAACATCGTGACGCGACTTGCATTGCTGGATGCACCACTCGCTGCCAATTTGTCAAAGGAGTTGAGCTCTACGAGCAACTTCTCTATGACCGCGTACTTCCGAGGCGACGCCGATGGAGAGCGTGACTCGATCGCCTCGCTTTCCGAGTTACGTCTGCCTACACGTCGCTTGACACTCGGACGCAGTGTCGTCAATCACCACTCGGTGGACTACGATCGCCTGGCTGAGGCATTGGCTGCTGAAAACCTGCCCATGCCGCCACCTCCGTCGCGTGTGTCCATGTTCGGCACGTCTGCGGTAGAGTACGATCCGTTCGCAATGCGATCGAGGAATCTTGGTGCACACGAGCACTTTGTAGTGGAAGATGAAGGTTTCGACGATGATCGCTCCATCTTCGAGGAGCAGTTTGTGGTGCCGTCGCCGAGCTCCAGTGGCGGAGGTGGACGACGATCTCTGTCGGGCAGGCTACCACGACGTCGATCACGCCATGGCTCGATTGGCAGCTTCGGCGGAGGCACAGGATACGTCACGCTACACCGCGGCCAGTCCACTGGCCTTTAGTATCCGCAGAAGATGGCAACATAATTATTTGGCTGAAATATTGATTTTAATTTTACCATCCTTGACGTTGAAGTTTGCCGCGAAAGGCTTTTCCAGAGGAGAACATCTTGGTATTCTAATACATGTAAATGGACATGTATGCGGAGACAACGAGCTCCGTTATTATAATGAGAGTGGTTGCTGTTCCAACCTAGGAACCACTTGGTCACGAAAACATGC
>NW_003303624.1:92717-95453 GCF_000142945.1 Phytophthora infestans T30-4
TGCGGGAGACCTGCAGGCTCCGGCGGCGGAAGCAAACCCGGCTCACCTGAAGCCAATACGGCTGAAGGTAAAGCCGTATGAAGGGAAGGAAGGCGAGAACCTTCACTTCTGGGTCCGAGAAGTAGAGCTCGCGATGGACGCGGCTCTGATCTCGACCGAGCAACTGCGTGTTGCTTTTGCACTCTCCAACCTTAGCGGTCGTGCTAAGAGTTGGGTGTACACTCGGGAAGCGACATCCCCTGGATGTTTCACATCCTGGGCTCAGCTGTGCGAACAGCTCCGAGCCGCGTTCCTCCCGGCGAACTACGAGTACCGCCAGCGTTCGCGCTTCCTCGCGTGTAAACAAGGAAGACGCGAACTGCACGAGTATGTGCAAGAGATACGGGAGCTCACGGCGTCCCTAGTGGGAAACCCACTCAATGAACACATCAAGATGACTGTGTTCATGGACGGCCTTCGAGTGGGCCCCGCACGCACTCAGCTGTTCCGGGTGCAGGCAAGCACCCTTGAAGAGGCGATTCAAGTGGCTCTTCAAGAAGAATACAGCCGTCGCCAGGCGCGTACGCCGGCCTCAGCGTGGCCTGGGAGTTCCTTGTCGGCTCCCGGTCGAACAAGCCCCAACGGACCAGTTCCCATGGAACTCGGGTCCGCCGAACAGCGTGACATCCGCTGCTTCGGCTGTGGGAAGATGGGCCACTTCAAGCGCGACTGTCCCGCGGAAAGACTCCGCAGACGGTCCTTCCCCAAGCCCGTCCTCAAGGGTCGCTGGCAGAAGCCAGGATCCCGGGGACAGGGAACGCAGGAACCAGTAGGGGGCGGGGCGCCCTACTGGGGAAGAACTAAGTCTTCGTGATGGGTGCGCGGGTGGCGCGTACCACGGGGACTTAGCCCCTGAGAGTCTTCACACTCTCGAATCGGCGAAGAGCAGCGGCGGGTTGCTCGTAGTACACGGATGTGTACGGGGGTACGATCACCCCTTTAGAATCTTGATTGACTCTGGGGCGTCGAAGAATTTCGCACGCCGCCAGACGGTTGCTCGTAACAGCAACAAGTTGTCCGAAGCTTTGCGAGAAAGCAAGGGCAACGGGACGGTGTCAGTGCGACTGGCCGACGGGAAGGTCGTCACTGTCCCCAACGTCCAAGTGGATCTGGCTGTCAAGTTTGAAGACTTTGACAGCCTCGAACAGTTCACTGTTCTCGATATGGATCCATATGATATGATCCTGGGCATGCCCTGGCTTGAGAAGCACGAGCCCTGGATCGACTGGCGAGGCAAGGCAATCGGTGCCAGCCGCCCTGCGCAGTCCGACAGAGCATTGGTGAGTCATGTTCCCACCTCTGTCAGGACCCGGGGCGCCCGCGAGGGCTGCCAGGGTACCAAAGCATCCGGCAGATGCTTGGGAGTCGTCGACGTATATGACGACTCCGAGGATGTTTTGATGGTGGCCGCGCCCAGAAGAGGCGCCGGCCAAGTGGGTAACTTAGGTCCACAGGCGGGTAACTTAGTTCCGCAGACAGCTGCAGCTGTCATGAACACTGAGAACAGCGTGTTCAGAGTGGGTAACAGAGTTCCACTCACGGTCGCCCAGACCATAACTGAAGAGGAAGACGTCGGATACGCTTCCTGTGTGGGTAACACAGTGCCACACGCGGTCGCCCAGACCTTAACTGAAGAGGAAGGCGTTGAACACGCTTCCTGTGTGGGTACAACAGTACCACACGAGGCCACGAGTGCCTCGGATGTCGTAGCGACGACATCCCTAGACGTGGGCAGCAAAGCTCCCCGTCACAGAAGCCGTCGGCAAAGACGCCGCCGCCGCCTCAAGTCGGATCCGAACTTCGTTCCGATCGACGTCGCTTCAAGCGACTCGGAGTCCAGGGCCCGGGCTCCTCCGACAAGGCCGGTGGAAGAGTGCTATCACATCTTCGATAGCGAGACGGGTTTACCCGTCAAGGCATCTGGTGTCCACTTGGAACAGTTGCCAGAGGTTGCAGAGATACTGAACCTCGAGGAAATGACGGCTGAGTCTTTCCTGGCCAACCTCAAGGCTGGAGAGATCGCTGAGATGGTACTCATAAGACCTGAGACCACTCAGGAGGAGCTGAACTCCTCCTCTGTCTTGGACGAGAACGTCCTGGAAGACATGAACAAGCAGCGTCAGGCGCGCTTGGGTTCTGAGATTCTCAAGAACCCCAAGGATCCGGTGTATCCTTTGGTGACGGAGTATGCGGACGTGGTGAATAAACACCCACCGACCCAGCTCCCACCGGATCGAGGCGTACGGCACGAGATTGATCTCGTGCCCGGCACAAAGTATTGTGTCACGAGGCAATGGCCTCTCCCGCGCGAACAGTGCGAGGTCATTGATGCCTTCTTCGCCGCGAAAGCGAAGGCAGGCATGGTGCGGGAGTCGAAATCCCCGCACTCGACGCCGACTTTCTGCGTTCGTAAGCCGAACGGAAAGTGGCGTCTGGTTCACGCTTATAACAAGCTGAACAACGCAACGGTGCCGGCCCAAACACCGATCCCACGAAAGGATGTGTTGTTGAACAACATGGCCGGGAGCGTACTGTACAGTGCGCTGGATTTGGTAGACGGATACTACCAAATCCTGATGCGAGAGAGTGACATCCCGCTCACCGCGGTAAGCACTCCAAGCGGCATGCTTTGGGAGTGGCTCGTCATGCCGCAGGGCTTGTCTAACGCCCCGGCGACGTTCAATCGCCTGGTGACGC
>NW_003303624.1:95816-99460 GCF_000142945.1 Phytophthora infestans T30-4
AGCGCTGGGTACGCGGGCTTCGCTATAGCCCTTGTCGAGCCTCCTTCAGAAGGACGTCGACTGGCGCTGGGAGCAAGAGCACCAGGATGCTTTTGACAGCATCAAGGCCAGTCTCCAAGAGGCCCCTGTCCTGGCTCTGCTGGACGAGACGAAGCCGTTTAGCGTCGTCTGCGATGCCTCCGATTACGCCATCCGGTGTGCATTGCTGCAGGACGACACGGCTGGACAGGAACGAGTCATCTCGTTCCAGTCCCGGCAGCTCAAAGCCGCCGAGCGGAACTACCCTGTCCATGACAAGGAGCTCCTGGCAATGAAATATGCCCTTGTGAAGTTTCGTGTTCACCTTCTGGGCTCTAGTCCCTTTGTGATCTACACAGACCACGCGTCCTTAAGGACGGCGAGTAACTCGCCTCACCTCTCCCAAAGGATGGCGAGGTGGCTATCCTTCTTCGCGGAATACAACTTCCGCGTCGAATACAAGCCGGGCAAGCTCAACGTGCTTGCGGACGCCCTCTCTCGGCGTCCCGACTATGAGTTGGACCACATCACGCGGGTGACAACGGATCTATATGATCGGATACGCATGGCGTATCGGGACGATGAGGCTGTCGCGCCTATCGTCAAGTTCCTTAAGGCCGGAACGAGCGCGAAGTCCGACTGGCTCTCGTCGCGACAGCGCTCACGACTCCACCGATGTGAGTTGAAGGAGGGCCTCCTCTATTATCGGATGGAGCCCACTGATCCTCCACGGGTGGTCGTACCCAACGACGAGGATCTGAAGTTCGACATCCTCGCGGAGGCGCATGACGCCCTCCAGCGGCCACTTGGGCCGCGAGAAGACCTTTATGTCGGTCTCTCAGTCCTTCTGGTGGACCCACATGTACAAGTTGGTCGCCCGGTACGTCAAGACATGTGAAACATGTCAGCGGGTCAAACCCGCAGGGCACTCTTCGGCTCCACTACAGAGCCTGCCCGTACCGGCTGATTGTTGGAAGTCGATGAGTCTTGACTTTATCTTTGGTCTTCCCGCCGACGGACACGGCAACATCGGGATTTTGGTATTCGTGTGTCGGCTGAGCAGATGGTCCATCTTGCTCGAGTTCGCCTCACTGTAAACGGGCGAACAAACGCAGGTTGTTGCGTCGATGGGCGTGTTCGGCTATCACGTTCTCCGGAGAAGAGTGTTCTCGGACCGAGACCCGCGTTTCACTGCTGGGTTTGGGAAAACGGTGTTTCCCTTTTACGGGGAAATTTTTTTTGGCAGATTTTCCACTGCGGATCATCCGCAGACAGACGGCCAAACAGAGCGCGTCAATCGAGCGCTCGAGGAGTGTGTGCGCGGCAGCGCCACGTACGTGGTCGTCGCAGCTTCCAGTTGTTGAGTTTGCGCTCAACAACGCGGTGCACGCGTCCACGGGGTTCACGCCGCTCTACTTGAACGGCTTCCGCCACCCCAGAGTGCCTCTCACTCTTCGAGGAGACACTGACTCCTCTATTCTAAGTGGGGGAGAGGCTCGGAAAGCCCTTTCCTCCCAGGTCTCGAATGTGAGGCCAGTTTCGCTGCGGAAACAGGTGGAATCCTTTATGGATACCAAGCTGAACATTGTCAGCAGGGTCCGCGATGCCATGGCAGCGGCCCAGGATAGACAAAAGGAGTACTCAGACAAACATGGAAGAGGAAACTTAAGTGTATTTAAAGTGGGGGACTTAGTGCTATTAGACACGAGGAACCTACCGCTAGACACTGTCAGCTCTGTCGGCAGCAACAAGCTGAAGCACCGCTTCATCGGACCTTTTGCAGTCCTGGCCAGACATGGTGCGTCGTACACCATCGACCTTCCAAAGTCAATGACGACGCACCCGACGTTCTATGTCGGACGTCTTAAGCGGTACTTCGACCCGCAGGGGGTTGCTGACTCGCAGACCCCCCTTGACCCAGCTCCTCGAAGCGAGGGCCGGTCACAGTCGTCGACGAGGGCGTCGGAGCAGGCACCCAAGCCTCGGTCGGGACGGCAAGGCTGCGGTCAAGACCGTACGCCGGAGGGGCTCCATACGAACGGACCCCGGCGCCATACGCCGAGTACGCTGAGTACGCCGGGTACGCACCATACGCGTACGTCTGGGAGTGTGCCGCAGGCGGCTCCGGACGTGGCAACAAAGCCTCGATCCGTCGGATCATGCGAAAGGCCTCGTCCAGATCGGACGAAGAGGCCCGGCGGTCCACCCGCAGGTGCAGGCTCGCGACCTCTCGCTCCACCAGGTCCAGGCGACCCGCAAGACGAGCGAGCTCGCCCTGATTCCCGGCCTGGGCGGCAGCATTACCGCCAGTCCCAAGGCCAAGTGCAATCTCAAGCACGAGGAGACGTTGACGGAGGCGGTCAACCTCAGGGTCCCGTGTCGGACCCGCAGTCGGAGCACTCGAACGAGAGTGGCTCTCGGGAGGCGCCGAGTACTCGTACTCGTACGAGGGCACCTCCGCCCCTGCTTGACCGGAATGGAGAAGTCCACTTCCACGTGGAGCGGATCCTCCAGGAGCAACGGTGTCGCGGGAAGCGACAGCTCCTCGTGAAGTGGAGGGGTTATGCCCACTCCGAGAACTCGTGGGAGCCGATTGAAACGGCTCCTGATTGACTGCCCGAAGGCTGTCGCAATCTGGGAACAGAAGCGGCGGGCAGCTTCATAAGTAGTCCGGGGCTTCTTGCCCCGAACGGGGTACGGATGATGAATACATACCGTACCCGCGCTCATCGTGAGCGCTAGAAGCCGCGCGCTTCAGGATGTCCCTTGGCAGCATACGCTTGCTGATCAAGTGGGCAAACCTCACACGAAGATCACGCTGGTCCAGGATGTGGGACAGCTGCTGATCTTCATGGAGTTCCCATAACTCCGTGGGCGAGTACTTGAGAGTCTCCACCCACGCCCAGAACATGTCCTCACAAGAACTCCATGTGGGACAGTTCTCGGGCATAACCCAGGGGTATCCCCAAACAGGATAGAGACCACCCCGGGTCTCGGGCTTCTTACGACAAGTCGTGAAGTCCTTAAGGGGAATGCGGTGTGGCGCGAGAAGCACACACCGAGCAGCCTCCACGTTGTCGACGAACAACTGTTCTTTCTGAACAAGGGCTCGTTCATAGATGCCCCTAGAAGTGTGGCCGCCCACAAGGCCACGAGGAGCGACAAGAAGCTCTAAGAAGAGGTCAGCCCCAGAGCTCTCCTCGGGAGGCCAATACCCTCTTGAGTTGATGGCAGCTCCCTGGCTGACGGGTGCCGCCACCGAACCCCCACGCACACGCTGGGCAGCTTGGAAATCCTCCTGCTGCTGGTCGAGGTCATTCGAGACCTCCCGGGGCTCAACAATGGCACCCTCCTCTTCCTCTTCTTCCTCCTTCTCCTCCTCTTCATCCGAGGAGCCGAAGAGACTCTGATAGGAGCGTCGAGTCTCCTTCTCCTCGCGGAGTGGAGACTTAGAGGCGGTACGCTTCTTTGAGGGCTTGGCGCCTTCGGCTTTAGAGGCCTTAGCGCGCGCAAGACCCTCGGCAAGCGAGAGACGTTTGCGAGGACTCCCTTCCTCATCGCCACCGGCTTTGGGAGTGCCCTTAGCCTTAACGGCCGGACTCTCAGAGCGCACAGAGGTCCTGGGA
>NW_003303624.1:116099-116930 GCF_000142945.1 Phytophthora infestans T30-4
GTACAGCGCAACCGATGCGACGTACGCGTTGCCATACTGCATCGCATACAGACCCAAGTCACGCTTGCGGTTGCTTCTGGACACGACGTTCATCGGCTCTGTATCGAGGATCAGAAGGTTGACATTTTCACCACTGGCAAGCACCTGGTGCACACCCGAAGCGCCGACGTCACGCGAAAATTCTTCGCTGCCCAGAATCCACTGACTCAGCGGCGCAAAGTACTGCTTCAAGGCGTAGATCTCAGCCAGGAGCCCACACTGGTGCTGCTCGTTTTCAAGCAGAATTGCGATCTCGTTCGCGAGCTCCTCGTGCTTCGGCTGCTTCTCACACCAATGCACAAGGCACTCGAGCAGACGCTGCGACACGATATCCTTGGTATGCTCGCTGGAAACAAGCGTCTTCACCTTGTCCTGGAGCTCCTGACGCTTTGCCAGGATACCGAGATGCACACCGAACCCGAACTCGCCGTTCTCAAGAGCAACATCGTCGCTCGCGGTCTTGTCCTGTGCCTTCCACACAGTCTCGGAGCGCACGAGATTGGCAATAACAGCACACTTCTCGAACAGCTGCAGTAACATCTTGACGTACGGAGCTTCAAAGCCGTCCTTAGACGACACGTACGAGTCCACTAGCTGTGCCGTGGCTGCTTTCTTGACGTTGAACTCCTCAGTGGCAATCGGAGATGCAACGATAAAACCATTCTGCAATTTGTCCGCAGCCAGCTCCTCCACCAAAGTGCGTGCAGTCACGACGTCTAAGACGGACTCACAGACGTTGAAAGCGTACTTGCCGCCAATAATCTAGGGTACCCCCTTATTCTGCCAATCTTC
>NW_003303624.1:118524-121707 GCF_000142945.1 Phytophthora infestans T30-4
ATTGAAGGCTCGGTTAGCTGTGGCAGCCCGATAGGGACCACCCAGTTGTAGTTGGCGGGCTGCCTAGTTTAAATGAGGTTCTTGAACGACGGCCTTGAGCTCTGGCAGGAGTTCCTCCTTCGTGCCTTTAGTGCGCACGAATTTGGCAAGGTCTTGGAAGTTGCGGAAAAGTTCGCATTGTCCAGCATCGTGGAGATGCTTGCAGAACTTGCATCGCTTGTTACAGTAGTGGGCGGAGTGACTCATGCCACCGCACACCGCGCATGGTCCGTACTGTGGGCGTCGGTTGTCGCGGTTGAAGTCACGTCGACCGCGTTGGTCCTGATTGAACCCACGGTCCCTACTTCGGCGATCTTGATTAAGGCCATTCTCGCGATCAGGCACGTTTCCACGCGGTTGACGGTTGTCTGAACGTGCGTAGGTGCCTTCAGCAGCTGCACGACGTTCATTTTCGTTAGCAGCGGCGAGGTATCGGTCGTTTTCATCCAATGAGAAATCACCATCCGTATTATCGGGCTGAAAGTCGCTGTACTCGTCTTGGACATCGTTGTAAGCGTTCGGATCTTCGTTTGAATACTCGGTGCCTCCCTGAGCAGCTTCACGACCTTCTAATTCAGCTAGTAGGTCATCCACCGTGGCTTCAATGAGCGTCACTCTTGGTTTGTTTCGGTTGTCATCGCGACGGCGGTCATCACGCCGGTTGTTGCGGGCGAATCCATCGTCGCGTCGCGTATCACGACTCTTGGAGTATCGGTACTCACTGTCACGCTTGGTCATCCTCTCCTTGCCCTTGAGAACATCTTCGATGATCTCTTCGAGCTCGTGAATGTCGGCGACTCGAGCGTGGTAGAGACTCTCCGCCAGCTTGTCATCATCGCATGTTGCCAGGAACTGCTGTACGTGTTCTTTCGCGTCGTGACCACTCTTCTCGAAGTGTAGACGGGCGGTCCGAGCATAGCCATTCAGCCTGTTTATGTAGTCGCACAGATGTTCATTACGTTCCCGCTTGGCAGAGTAGTAACGCGACAGTGCCGTCTGCGTGAACTGCGAGCAGTAGTAGCGGATGAACGCGTCGCTCAGCAGCTTCCACTTGCGCTTCGTCTTCTTCGGAAGTTGACGGAACCAATGAGTGGCTCCGTCCCGGAGACTTAGCTCAAATGGAATGCACCATTTATCGGCATCTGTGTGGGTTCCAGTCATTTCATAGACGAACCCACGGAGCCACTGCATACAGTTCTCGCTCTTGTTGCGAGAGCCTGAGAACGGCGTGATGCGATCCAGCGGTCGGTGCGAGGCCATTTCAATCCTCGGGGTTGGGTCCACGTCGTTCAGCGTCGCTAGCTCATTCATCTGACGCATCAACTCGAGTTGAGGATCTTCCTCGTCGAATGTACGCACCAAAATGTCATCGTCACTGGACGAACCATCGCTGTCGACTTGACGACGTCCGGCACCACCTTTGGGAGCTCGCGCACCGCCTCGGCGACCGAACGAACCCTCGTTACTTGCGTAAATACGTTGTATACGGCTCTCCGAACGTGGCGTAACCATGTGCGAGTCTTGAAAGTACGGTGAAGCTTCGGTAGTGCCAAAGGCATCACGCTCAGCTCCACGCTTGGTCGGAGGAGTACGAACGAGTCGTTGGGGCGTCGGCGGCAGTGGAATCTTAGACGGATCTTCATCTTGAATCATCGGTCGACTCACAGGCTGCTTTCCGGCATTGATGCCAACAGCGTTAAACGCCTTCCGAAGCTTCTTCTTCCATTTCTGGAGAGCAGCTCCGGCTTCATGTGGACTCCAATCCTGGAGCGACATCGTCGATGGGTACGTCTCGTTCTCGAACCCCAGCGACAACAGTAGCGAAA
This sequence comes from Phytophthora infestans T30-4, assembly GCF_000142945.1. NCBI lineage: Eukaryota > Oomycota > Peronosporomycetes > Peronosporales > Peronosporaceae > Phytophthora > Phytophthora infestans. The sequence continues at coordinate 120,390 of NW_003303624.1, forward strand.
CTGAATCCTCGGCAACTTGACTAGTCGAAACCGAGTTGACTGGGTATTGAAGTTTCTGCGCAAGCGCAGGCCAGTCGGCCTTTTTCTTGGGGATGGGCTTGAACAGCTGCATCCACTCATCATTCTGCATCAGCGCTTGTACGCGGTCGAAAACGCGCTTGGCGGCTGGTGTATCACCGTTGATAGGTGGGCGAGGTGCCTTCAGCAGTGCTGAATGCATTGCACTCGCCACCGAAGGTTTAAACCCCTCGGTCCCATCGTCATAATCATCATAGGCCGGTTCCGGTCCCGCAACATCATCGAGCTCGTCGGCGAGGTTCCTCGAAAGGGACTTGGTCGCCCCGCTCAGCCCCGATGATAGCGTGGCCGTCTCCGGCGTCGCTGCGCCTGGCTCTGGAGCCGGCGTCTTATCTTCGTAATCTTCATAATCGTGGGCGTCAGGACCGATGTCCGCTTCGTCGTCGAAGCTTACTGAAAGCTCGGTGGCGGCTGCAAAGCGCGCAGCCGGGCTTGAACTCTCGTTGCGAGCCCCGCCAGACTTGGCAGGCGTAACTGGTACCGTCGGTTGTCCTTTCGCCATGTTTCTTGTCTTTTTCTTGTTCTTCTTCTCTTGGTAGCTCGTAAACTGGAAGGCCATACAAACAGTTCACAATGGTCACAATCTGTTCCCGGGTCGCGGCACCAGTTGTGGTGTTGGAAATCCCACGTGAACTCTAGCTACAGGTGTAGTTAGGATGTTCCCACAACAATACGTCTACTAGGATAGTAAACGATCGTTCGGGCGGACCTGAAGACCCCAGTTCTGCCCTTGCACCGGGACAAACTGGACCTTGTAAACTACTTATATAGGCCAACCAGTAAAATAAGAACACGCTACTAGCACGAGCAAAGCTAGCAGGTGTTTTGAATCCTCGTGGTCCCAACAGCGGAAGGGTACTAGGCACGGGTAAGCCTTTTACGAGATCACCGAGTGTTCAACACTCGGCTGGAAGAAATAAAAGGGAGGCAATTCAAGCACTCCCAGTCGTGCAAATAGGCAACAATAAGCCGTCACGTAAAACCTCCCGATAATAATCGGCCAATACACAAAGTCTCTTGGCCTTGCCGGATGAACCCTCGCTACAGAGCTTCGAGTTCACCGACAGGCATAACACACTCAAACAAGCTTGACCTGACGCTTACCTTGAAGCCGGACGTCGCTCTGTGTGCTTGAGTGGAAATTCTGTTCTGTATTTAAGCTTACCCTTTCGGGTCTATTCCTAATAAGAAGTCCTAATCAAGTATACAAATATCAAGTGAACAATGATCCGTTATGGAT
>NW_003303624.1:121987-147590 GCF_000142945.1 Phytophthora infestans T30-4
GCTTGAACAACTTGGGCGGTGTCACGTCTTTGTCGACGGGTGATAATCCGCAACTACGGAGAAATCACTACACCACAGTGTACGCTAGAAGTGAACGTGAATTTGAAAAGCATCGGCGCTAGTTGGAGTTTTCAGTACATCTACGCTCATGTTAATGAAGAAGTGGCATCGAGCGATGGAAGCAGTGTCAAGGATCGACAAAACAAAAGTGTGGATCCAATGTGTCGACTTAAATAACGACTTCCCAAAACATTTCGAGGTGGAACGAAGTGACGATTTGTTCAAGAAATTAGAAAAATTACCTCTGAATCGCGAATCGGTACGACCTTATTTTTTCACATTGGATATTTTTATTGTGTTAATATGCTAATTTTTTGTGATATAGATTCATGCTTTGGATCTTGCTGCTAGAAGTTGTGTCGGTGACGATACAATGTGCATGGTTGCCGAAAAATTATTCGGTACGGATCCAAACGTTACACTAGTTGATCCATCACACTTGGGCATCGTTCTCAATGGAGAGATCACGGTCAATACCGATAACATCACTGCTTTTTTGCGCGCCAATAGCAGTGAGGTGGTCCTAATACCGGTCAACTGTAACGGTAACCATTGGTGCAGCATCATGATACAGTCGTCATCACGGGAAGTACACATCTACGACCCAATGAGCTCAAAGTACGTCACATTTGTTCGTGCTGCTGCCCAAAAGTTGATACATCTTCTCCGGAAAACAGCAGAGGAGCCATCTTACAGCGTTCACATCTACAGCTCCAATGTTAGAGTAGAATACGATAGCTACAACTGTGGTATCTACGTGCTTTTGAGCTTCGAGCACTTTACTGATGCACCTCAGCTCGGACGAGTCGACAAAAAAATGCTGCAATGTCTTCGATACCGGTACCTACGAATGTGCTACGGCTAGAAGTGAAGAGGAGCATATAAAAACCTTTAGAATATATTTGTTACCTGTGTGAACGCTCGAGGCATCACATAAATGACCTGCACGAATTGGCGCCCGTGTCTTCACTAAAGTCAAGAGTGATTTAGATTGTCTTATAAGTATTACATTCGCTAACAATGCTAAAGTTAATATGTGCTTCGTTTATCCGGATCTGTATACCCTGTTTAGAATTAATACCAGCGGTTTGAACTCGCTCTTTTAATCTGGAACGAGTCTGGACCAATCTTGAACGATACTGTACCAGTCTGGAACGAGACTGGACCAGTCTGGATCTAGTCTGGAACGAGGGACAGTGACAGACACACTACGGTGAGTTTTGGCACTTTATATCTGTTGCTGCACCTTAACTCTGTTGTAACACAACACGTTATAGTAGCAACACAAATAGATGCGTCGTCTTTGGCCAAGGGACCATTCTATGGCTGTGCATTTAGTTGAAGGAGTGAAGCTATCATTAATTAATAGGAGTGCCGCTACACATTGCATCACAGACAAAATCGACGCACTCAAAATTCATTTTAGTGGCCACAGGACTACAACGGAGACAATGCCCAAGCGGATTCTCTGGCGAGAGATCGCCTTAGACGCGGAGGCGGACGAGGGCGAGGCAATCCTAGACGCACTGAAGTCTTTCGACATCCATAAGAGCCACACTATGGTCTGCACGGTCTGCACGGAGCCTGGATCTGAGCCGAACAAGATGCGGTATCGCCTGCTAGTTTGTAGCTCGGACGCGTGCGGTGACAGCTCCAGCTCGTCGTGTGCATGGCGCGGAAAGTTGCTGACCTGTACGGTCACGAGGTGTGTGTCGATTTACGACGTTGGAGACCACAAAAGCGAGGTCGTCTCAGCAAAGAAGAAGAAACTCACCGGAGCTCAAAAGGAATTTTGCCGAGAGCTAGCAGAGCTGCACGTGCGCCCGCTGCGCATTCACCATGCGCTTTCCCGAAAGTTCTCGGTGCCGCAAGATAGTCTTCCACCTCTGGGGGTGGTGCAGAACTATGTGAGTCACTACAGCCGCACATACCTTGAAACCACGACCGAGTGGACGAGCTCAGAGCGTGGGTTCACGAGAGGGCCTACACGGGAGCAGAAGCGATGGATGAGCCATTTACATTTGGCTGGCAATTGGATTGTGAGGGGAAGCCCGTGGTCGGCGACGGTTCCGATCGGAAACCATTTGTAGTTGGATTAACTACCAAAGCCTTGGTGACGAGGTTATTGCAGTCTCCAGAACATTTCATTCTACATATAGACGCGACATACAAGATGAACTGCCGCGGCTACCCCGTTGTCGTGGTTGGCGTGTCTGACCGAAGCCGTCGGTTCCATTTGGTCGCACTATACGTCGTCTCTCAAGAAACGCAACCCATCTTCGAGGCAGCCCTCTTTTCGCTACGTCGGTTGTTCTATTGGATAACACAGAAAGATCTACAGGTCCGCTACGCGATGGCCGACGCCGACCAGGCCCAATATAACGCTCTACATGCTGTCTTAGGGCACTATCCAGGCTTCCAGTTCATTATGTGCTTTTTCCACGTCATTAAAAACGTGATGAAGTCGACTAAGACATTTTTCTCGGGTGTGACGGCTGCACTTGTGCGAGATGTGTACGACCTGCATTTTACAAAAAGCGATTTCGAGTTCCAGCAACTTCGGGAGGTGATTTTGATGAATTGGATGTCCGATTCAAGTTTGGTGGGTTTTGCGCAATACATGAAAGCACAGTGGTTGCATGGTCGTTTCAGAGCCTGGCAAACGTTCCTAACCCCGAGTGGCTTCGCAGCCACGAGCAATCCCTCCGAAACTTTCAATGCGTTGCTTAAGAGAGACTACACGCTACGCCGCAGACTCAAGATGGGTACGCTGGTCATTGGTGTGGGTAAATATACATGATACTTACAAACAGTCATGTAGCTACACGTAGAACCCGAGGGTATTGTACGATCACTCTAGAAGGCCAACGTTTTCAAGTTGGGTCGGTGCCAGTACATGTAGTTCCTTCCCAAGACCTTCTGAGTAGAATCTACTAGAGGGTTAGTGCAAAGGCTTCTTGAATTAGTGCTCGAGTTACGTTTTCATATTTTTTTCTCTCCAGAAGTCATTGAAACCTCTACTATGTTATTGATAGTGCATACCAATCGAAGTAGAACTCAGCCTACCCGAGGCTATTTCTCGAATGCTACGACATCAATTGCTTGTGGCCTCGCTCCCTTCTGGTGAAGTCCAGCATTGGTCACACGCACATTTAAACCACGTCTGCTTACCGTAATTAACTGTGATCTGAGCGCCCGCGTAGACGTTTTCAATCATGCGTACCATCACCTTCACGCTGGATCTGTGCTGAGCCTCGACGAATGCAGCGTTCGGAGTGCAGGAATGACTAATGAACCGCATCATCGACCCGCAGTTCAACGCCTCCACGTACACATACTTATTTCTGCGAGACTTGGTGTTCAGAAGCATCGTATATCCGGTGTTGTGTTTCATTCTCTGACCAGGTCCCGCCGCGTCGATCGGGTCGTACGCACTCAGAACCCCCGTATACTCTCCGATAATGTCACCGACACTAAGGTCCGTGCTTGTGCAAACACCCATCCCGACACGACCCGTATCAAACAGCTGCAAGGTGGTTAACGTTCTCGGTGCATTGCTACATTTTCCATCCAGGTTGCAGGAATCGTGTGTGCAGTATAGAGCTGCGTCGGCATTGCTACACGTATCGAAGTAACAATCACCTGCGCACGAGCATCGCCCAAAATCTCCTACATTCGCGAACTCCACGCCTTCTGGATTGAGTAATTCGCTAGCGTTCTGGACGCTATTGGGCCACGCCACCTCCCTCAGGAGAAAATATCCAGTGGTATCTGGTTCTTGGTAGGTAGGTCGCCGTAAACGAAGCTCGCGAAGTCGTGCTCGAAGCCCTCGAATGCGCAGAATGGCTTTGACCTTCTTCGCTTTCATGGATTGCGCGTGGCATATATCCATACCGCTCCTTGTCATGCCGCACAACCGCATTTGGCGTCGTTTCCGAGAACGCCTTTCAGCCCAGTGTCCCGCCTTAACTTTTCTCTGATGCCTGCGCTTTTGTCGCTGCCAACGTGTGGGAACAGCCTCCACAAACTCGCCCGCAGCCAGCACATCGGTGTCCGAGACCTCCTTTCTTTCATTTGCAGCCTCCAGGTCGCCATCAGACTCAGAGACTTCAGACTCAGAGACGAACTCCATGCGCCGCAACTTGTTGTGCGACGCCAACGAGCCGTATTCGCCGCAAACGTAGCCTTCAGCCGCCTCCGCGCCCTCCGTTCCATCGACTTCAATCTCTTGGTCGGTGCCGTCTGCTGTGAGATCTACGACCGTGTGTACTGGCCTCTCGAGGGTATTTTCCACCAAACCCTCGGGTTGATCGTCTGCGTCTAACGCTCCTGCACCTATAGGGCTGATCGGTGAAAGCTCCGGCGAAACAACGGTCACGCTGGATGGTTTGGATTGTCGCGGCGCTGTGTCATCGTTCGCAGCTTCACGAACAAAGAGGTGTTGATGTCGCGAGCTCTTCTCGCCCTCAGCGTTTACTATTGCTCCTGTGGAGGCATTTGTCTCATCTAGATGCGCCTTGAGGGCCTGGCAAAGGCGTGTGGCCCTCGTTAGTGCCTTATACACCCCCGGAACCAGATTAAAGGAGCGTAGCTTGCGCCAACGAACGTTGTCAATAAGGAGCGCGGTGCGAGCGACGTCAAAGCGGCGGCGCACCATGTTCGTCAGGGAAAGCGTCTCCTGTGTGTCCAGCGCGACTGGATACGGATCACTGCGCGCCCCAGCGATCTTCAAGACGATCCCCACTCGATGCCCGCGGCGATCTCCACAGACAAACTCCTGCGAGTAATACTCGAGTACATCACCAGGGCGAAGCGTCTCCGGGGGAGGCTGAGAGGCGCTAAGCCCCACCATATCAACTTTGCAACTTCTGGAGCACGGCTGAGCACTGGGCGGTGCTGGAGATTCCGGAATTAAGTGTATGACGATCTCAAAAGAATCTTGAAATTTCAAATAAATGATACTTTTGGCAGTTACTTCAGAATTGTTAGCAGTACTTCAGGTACTGCGCAGCATCAACCTGCAAGCGCTGTGCAGTTAAAAGGGACGCAATTCCGGTTTGGTTTCTGTCTATTTGTGTTCCAAGCTGCCCTGCATTGTTGTGCTGGTCAGATTTCTACGTGTGTTTCTAACGTTTCCTCATCGGTGCCGCAGAAGTAGAAGGGGGTGTTGTACTCACAAGAATCGGAATGTTACCAAAAGGGTCTTCGGTAGCTGGTGATGACGCGGTAGAAGTTGCTGTCGTCGTTGTTGGCGCTGGTGTGGTTGTTGGCATTGGTCGGTTATACGTGAGCTCGCAATCCCCCGCACTTTCTGTACAGCATATGATATTTTGCTGGTTGCTCGACCATTTCTCCGTGCACGTCGACGTACTCCAGCAATATGGCCCTTCCGATCCTTGGTTCGATTGTGCGCAACGCCAGCTGCTCCCACCGTTGAGATAGCCGCTATGATAATACGCTCGCTGGCTGTCGAAACTCGGCGGATCTACAGCCCCAGGATCTTCGAATTGGAGACGACGGTCTTCATCAGTCCAAAGATCGCCTCGACAGCATTTTGTATTAGTACCGCCGTCGCTGCTATCTGCCTCTATCGCATACTAGCCGGATGCCTTCAGCGATGTCACTGTTCGGTGAATGAAATTGAGACCTGAAGGCAGTCAGAATAGGACCCCAAGTTGGGCTTTACTTCTATGGCCTAAGCATTTTCGTCGCTTCGCTGCGTCATTTGTGGAAAACATGTTTCAAAGTGGAACAGTGAAAGGAGTCGGAGCAAGCTCAGTGCATTAAAGGCAAGTTGTGTGGAAGTATCAAACTGGAGTGCTTATTCAATTGGTTAAATGCGGCGAGACAAGGCTTCGAATGGCTCACTCTTTCTGGTTGGCTTTAGATGTTCAACAGGTGGGGGGGAGGGGGGAGAGCTCTTGCCTCAGACCACCAAGACACCAAGATGTTACACTGCACCGCTAGGCGCATCGTTTCTTTCGTACGTTTCGATTCTCGGAGATACCGCAAAGTGGGAGTATCAGAATGTTGGGATCCTCTGGTGAAGTTGGACGCCTTTTGCGATTAGCGTCCAGAAGAGCTGTAGCCCCTTTCGTTCTTTTATACGTCGTAAGCTCTAGTGGAAAGAGTGCTTTGTCACAAAGCTTTCCTGGGGTGAAGAACTTGTTCAAGTGATCTGCTCGAATAACGTACAGTTCGTTTTCATCAATCACCACATCCAAAATGGACATATCCTCCGACCATGCGCCACAGTTCCGTGTTGACGTCCTTGCTCGAGTACTTTGCTGAAGTTTCACACGACACAGGCCTTGGAACAGCCTCAACTCCATGTAGTTACCAACTTCATCATGGTACTTGGGTGGACTATCCATGGTGCCTTGCCAGCGCAATGTCAAGTGAGCACATTCATGAAAAATCGTTGCCGCCACCACGAATACGATACACTGGTATTCGTGCGAATCATTTGCTTGATCAATCCTGTTCACGCGAAGCTGTAGAACTTCATTCACAAAGATGGTTTTCGCTCTCTCGCTTCGTTCTATTTCAGGAGCAAGTTTTGCCCCGATCGATCTGGTGAGCAAAATGGCCCAACGTGAAGCTGCAAATCCAGTCGACGCATTGGTGCAGCTGTACACTTTGCAAGCTGGCGCTTTGGATTCCGATAAGCCCGTCAGCGCTAGCTCGGGGGAGGGCGCGCGAAACGAGAAGTGCCGCCCCCGCAGTTCAGGCGGATGGAACCTTCTAGAACCTTCTAGAAGGTTCCACGGCCGCCCTACATCTGCCTTTTTGTATTACATACTGAATCTATGTTAAACTGAGCCTGTCTCTGATTGGCTGAAACTCTACACCTATCATATCTGATACACTCACCCTCCCTCTGGCGTGCGCGTCCCCTCAGTCTTGTCATTCCCGAAATTGCGCTGAAGGCCAGAGGTGCCGTTCCCTGACGGATTAGTCCGACCCCGTGTTTACCCACGCTTGCCTTGTGCGGGCCTGTTTACTTGGGGCTTGGATAGGTCCGTCCTGGGGGATGGCTGTGCCTCCTGCGTCTGCTGCTGCTGCTGCCACTAGCTCGCCTTCCGCCGCTCCCTCGCCTCGCTCGCCGACGCCGCGTGCTCCTGCTGCAGTCCCTGCTGTTCCGGCTGCCATGGTCGATGTTCCTGCTGGTGCTGTAACTCCACCGTCACCTGTACGGGCTCCCGTTGTTCCCTCGTCGCCTGTACGGGCTTTTTTTTTCTGTTGCTCCCTCGTCGCCTGTACGGGCTCCTGTTGCTTCATCGTCGCCTGTACGGGCTCCTGTTGCTCCATCGTCGCCTGTACGGGCTCCTGTTGCTTCATCGTCGCCTGTACGGGATCCTGTTGCTCCATCCCCAAACGACGCGGCTGCTGAAGCTCCTGGCTCAAGTCTCATGCCTCCCCGTTCGCCTTCGTCTCCTGTTGGCTCCTCTTTGGCTGCGCCTCACGATGCCTCTGCGTCGTCGCCGCCCACCATGCCCCAGCAACGTCACGGAGTTCTGGAAAACGCTTCAGCGCCAAAGTGTTCCGTTGGACTACGGCATCATGCTTCCTAATATTCTTCATGAATCCATCGGGAGTGTTGCGACTCTGAACCACTTCTTTGAAGCTTTGGTTCCGGGTACGTACTTGGTGAGCGCGGGCCAGGATGACATCGATCACTGTTTCGTCGTGGTGAAGACTGGTCGCAATGCTCGCCTGGTCGTGCTTGATGGGTACTCGGCTGACCACGATCCACCGATGGAAGTGTCTTCTCTCTCGAACTACCTTTGGATTGAGAGTGTAAAGTGGATTAGTCGTGTTCAGCTTCAACTTGGGTACGTGTGTCGCCACGGCAAACGCACTTCGAAGACGGCGCGTAACCGGAAGAGACGCTTGATGCAGCAGTAGCTTCAACTTGGAGGGGATGTATTACGGGAATACATGTAGGTCTTTGAGCCCCCCCTTAAGTTGATTTTACTTCATCTTCTCTTTCGTTTCGTGCGCCTTGCAGTCTCAAACTCTACGATTAGATCTGGGACTTGTGACAGGTTTTCAACCGGTTCCCAGGTCTGCTTCTCTTCTCCCACCCACTCCACAAGGAATTGGGGCCGTCGCTTGTGTGTCCTCTTCTTCACCAAGCGTTTGACGATCTGGCCGATACTTCCATCAGCCAGTACAACCTCGTTGGGTCGCGACAAGCGTGTCGACTCGCTGTACGGCTTCAGCGAACCCGTATTGAATACTGGGTGAAGCTTGTTGCCAGCTTGAATGTTAAGTTCGTAAGCATGGTTGTGTATCTTCCGCACAACAGAGTAAGGTCCAATCCACTTCGGACCGAATTAGTGGATGCTGGCAGACCAGTGTGCTTGCGGTCCAAGTGTTTGGTGCTCAAGTACACACGGTCGCCAACCTCAAGACTTGTTCTTGTCGGTTCTTGTCGTAAACATCACGCATTCGCTCTTGCGTTTGAGCAAGTGTTTCACGGCATCGAAAAAGAATAGCTGCTTGGCGCTCGTGAAACTCAGCGCCTCGACGACTCTTTGTAACCGTATCGAGCTGCTCCGCTGCAAGATGTAGCGGATTCAGCGGAATATACCCTAGATCCGCCTCAAACGGTGCGAGCTTAGTACTGGCGTTCACCGTTGAGTTGATAGCAAACTCAGCGTTCGCTAAGTGAATGTCCCAGTCGTCTTGACGTGGACTGACGAAGCATCGAAGATACTCTTCGAGCGTTCGATTCATTCGCTCAGTTTGTCCGTCGCCTTGGGCCCGGTGTGCTACTGTCATGCTGAGTGACGTGCCGATAGACTTGAAGACGTGTTGCCAAAACGCAGACACGAATTTTCTATCTCGGTCGGATACAATATTCGTCGGCATACCGTGAAGTTTCCAAATGTTGTCGATGAAGAGACGGGCAACGCCTTCGGCTGTTACCTTCTTTGTTGTCGACACAAAGCGGCATCTCTTGGTCAGTCGATCGACGACGACCCAAATCGAATCAACGTCACGCTTCGTTCTAGGCAAATCCGCTATGAAGTCCATGGAGATCGATCTCCAGCGCTCATCGGGAATACTCAATGGTTCGAGTAAGCCAGGAGGCTTTGTCAGCCTTGGCTTGTTTCGTCTACATGGTTCGCAGTCAGCAATGAACGTTTGGATCGACTTGAGCATCTTGGACCAGTACCAGCGTCGTGCTAACGTCAAGTACGTTCGCTCGGCACCAGGATGGCCACTGTAGTTGGTGTCATGACTCTCCTTGATTATCGATTGTCTCAACTTCACATCGTTGGGAACAGCGATTCGAGGATGGTCATCCACCGGAGACTGGTACCACAGCAAGCCGTTTGCCTCCGAATAGTATCGGTATAGCTTGTGGTGCTGGTGTTTTTCCTTCGACTTTGAGGTGCTTGTACGTCGCTGGATTGCTGCCCGGATTGTCTGGACATCTCGATCTTTGACGTAAGCACACTTGATCCTCTTCAGCAGCTCTGAATCTGTAGACACTTGACTAAGAGCAAGACTGAAGGAAGTGTCGTTGAAGCTGGACACACTCAGGTCATTGAAATACTTCGTATCTGGCTGCAAGTCAGGTCTACGACTCAATGCATCCGCGATACCGTTCTTCGCACCTGGAAGATACGAGAACGTGGGTTGGTACTCAGCTAGAATGTTGTACCACCTAGCAATCGGCGGTTCGCCATCTTCTGTGTGAACAACCCTTCGAGACTTTTGTGATCCGTCTCGACGATCGGTGGTTTGTCCAAGCAGTAAATTCGAAAAGCTGCTAGTGCGTGTACGATAGCAAGTAGCTCCTGCTGCTGTGTTGGATAGTTGAGCTCCGCGGATTTCATCTTTCGACTGGTATACGCAATGGGTCGCTCAACTCCGTCCACGACTTGGAATAATACTCCACTAACAGCGAATTTGCTTGCATCAGTGCGCAGATGCATGGACTGGCTGAAGTTAGGGAGGTGCAACACTGGAGGATTACACAGTCGCCTCAGCTCCTTGAAATTCTTCAACTGCTCATCATTGAATTGGATCTTTGCGTTCCTCTTGTTCTTCTTCTTCAAGAGAGTGAACATTGTTGCAGTAAATGCTGCGTAGTCTGGACAAAATCGTTGGACGTAGCCAGTCAACCCAAGGAAGCTGTGCAGTTCCTCTTGTGTTCGTGGTACTGGCCAGTCCTTGATGGTTTGTACCTTGTCCGGATCCATCCGTACACCGTTGCGTCCTACGAAGTCCCCGAGACACGGAATCTCGTCGGCACAGAAGACACACTTGGCAAGCTTGACGTACAGCTTGTTGTCACGCAGGATATTTAATGTCTTGCGCAACGCCTTCAAGTGGTCGTCGATGCTCTGAGACTTCGTGAAAACGTAGATGTCATCATAAAACGATTTGGTGTTTTCCAAACCTCGGAACAGCTTTGACGTTAAACGATGCATCGTCGCTGGTGCATTACAGACTCCCATGGGCAGAGCAAGATACTCCCAGAGTCCATTTGGCGCTTGAAATGCTGTGAACTTGATATCCTCTTCACGCATACGTACTTGATAGTACGCGGACATCAAATCCATAGTGGAAAATCAGTACGCTCCGGACATCGCGTCAAGAATGTCCTCCTTCCTCGTCATTGGGATACTTTGACGTACAGTGCTGGAGTTCAAGTACCGGTAGTCGTGTACAATCCTCCAGCCAACTGGTTTTCGTACACAGAACGTTGGAGCAGCATGTGGACTGATGCTTGGACGGATGAGCTTCTTCTTCACCATGTCTACCACCCAACGCACAATCTCGCGTTGCTGCTCTGGCGATTGACGCCATTGTTGCCGATACATTGCAAGATTCGGATCCTCCACGTCAATCCTATGCTCAATCTCGCGTTTCTCGGGTAAACCTTCTGGGAGCTCAGGACGGAACACATTGTCCATGTACTCCATGAGTAACTGGTACGCGGGATTCCCCTTGAAGCTATCCCAGTCCGTATCCAGATACCGTTGTGCTTTCGCACTTCCGACGTTGTCGGGTTGATCTTGCCGTTGCAGTGAGCGAGCAACTTGCTTGATCGTCACGTTCGTCAGAACCAACATAAAGTCAGGTTCATCGATCGACTTGGTCTTGATTCTCAGGAACTTTTGTAGTTTCTTGCGAGTGATGAACTTCGTTTGGACACCAGCCTCGTCAACGACACCCATCGTGAACATATTTTCCGCGACAGTGCCTCTGCCCCCAGTACTGCTGCTATCTCCAGCCTCTCGTACAGTACCGCCGCGTTTCGACAATTCCAAGTTGTCCTTCACCGCCGAACCCTTGCCGGCTGACGCGTCTCCTGGTTGTTCGCAAACAACTCTTGGGCTCTCTTTCTGCGTTGCGTCGCAAACAGTTTCAGCCGCGGACTTCACATCCGTTTCCAGCGCGGCACCTCGACAGGAATCGGGTCTTTTCGCCGATAGGCCTTTCGCCTCGACAGATCTCCGAAGCCCGGAGGCAATCACCGGTCCGCCTTCCTCGATCGGTCCACTGGTTTCCCCTGTTCGCTTCCAATGCAGAGTCTTCACTTACGTTCCTTCGATACATCGACCTCTCCAGTCGATCTGCGGCTGCATATCCTCGAAGAATGGGATTTCAAGGATGCAGTCGAATTCGTCGGGTATGGCGTAGACGACAGCGATACACTTGTATGCCTCGCCCAACCCAGACACCAGGATTTCGAGGGGAAGTACCTCCAGTTCCGTCTCGACAATCTGGTTGTCTCCAAGTTTCACACGAATGTTCTTACCAATGAACTTCGTGGCCTTGAGTCGATGTTTCTCGACCCACTGTCTGGACACGTAGATTGTGGTTGCTCCACAGTCCAACAGCATCCTTTGGGTCGAAATTGTCGCGCCACTAACGATGATTTCCCCCTCTACGGAGAACAGTGGACGCGACTTGTAGACGAGAGGGTTTTCGCTCAGAGCGTTAAGGCTGACATTCTCAAACTTAACTGATCCGGCTACGTTCTCTTCCACGACAGGACCCTCATTCACTGACGTGGCTGCCCGTTTCCCTGCTTCTCTTGCTCCTTCTTCCAAAGGAAGCAGTTGGTCTTGATGTGGCCAGGTTTCTTGCAGTGGAAACAGGTACGACTTTCGGCTCGTTTCGAGCTAGTCTTCGCCTTGAAACGCCCTTTACCACGAAACGTTTTTCCCTTGAGCGACTTGTCATGACTCGGCGCGTGCTCAGTGGACGGCTTCCGCTTGTCTTGGCGAGTGTGACGTTCGCGCGACTCGTCGACGAAGTGTGTCACCTCATACTTGACCGCAAGTTCCATTGCGTCACTCAGGGTCTCTGGGTTCTCGAGCTTGACATAGCTACGCGTGCGCGGCTTGAGACCGTTCGCGTAGTATAGTACTTGGTCAAGCACGCTCATTCCTTCAACTCTGAAGATCAAGGCTGAACACTCGCCATTGTAGGTCTCGATGTCCGCTGTCTGCTTGAGGCGTTGAAGCTTCTCGCGCAGGACAGACTGGTAATTCGACGGTTCGAAGTGTGGAGCACATGCTCACGGAAAATCCCCCACGTGTGCTCCTCCGCTCGAGTTGTGGACCCCCCAGTGCAGAAACCATCCGGATGCTGGCTTTTCCATTGCCGATCCGGCGATTCCAGGAAGACGCGCGCTCGTGTCTTCAATTGGAATGTTGTTGATGCGGCAGGCGTTCTCGATCTGGAACAGCCATTCGCGGACGTCTCCCCCCCTCTTGCCCGTGAACTTGGGCAGATGGCTCGGCACTTTCGTGCGGTCGGCCATCGCTTGGTTCAGCCGATCGATCTCGGCGCGTAGCTGGGCGATTGTTGGCATGGGCTCCTTCTGGTCAGGTTGCAAGTGCTACCAGTATTTCAGGAAACGCTAGCTTGGGGAGGGCGCGCGAAACGAGAAGTGCCGCCCCCGCAGTTCAGGCGGATGGAACCTTCTAGAACCTTCTAGAAGGTTCCACGGCCGCCCTACATCTGCCTTTTTGTATTACATACTGAATCTATGTTAAACTGAGCCTGTCTTTGATTGGCTGAAAGTCTACACCTATCATATCTGATACACGTTCTGTCCAGCCATAGATAGATCCTTTATCGAATTTCTTAAATCGCACTTGAACATCACGAAGATTAGCTCTTGTCGTTCGATCTGTGCCCAACTCCGCTTCTAAAGACCCACAATGCTTCAACATCAAGTTGGCGATCTCAATCGCTTTCTTCAGAAAGGCTGGGTAGCGGGCTCGCGTTGTCAGCGCGAAGTCTGTGCGCTGAGGGGCTTGCACGATGAGCGCGACCTTCTTTGAACCACCAAACGATCCAATAGGCGAATCACTTTCCAACGCCTGCTTCTCGTTATACTCCGTCTGGCTCGCAAAGACTGTGAGGTTCGCCGCAGCAACCCCCGCAAGGTGGCTGTCGTTCAATGTTTGTTTTACCGCATGGCATAACGCAGCAACATCTTCAATGTCCACGGCAACAGTATCAGGCAAGGTCAGCGCTTTGCCGTCATTGCCGACGAGCTTGAACCATTTCCGCGCCATCACAGGAAAAACGAGAGTGACTGCCAGATGGTTTTGACTCAAAGAACACTCACGAAATAACCTTAGCTGAGGTGCAAATAAAAATGCCTTCTGAACTACAATCAGAATCGAGCAACTCACCCAATGAAGCTTGGGTTTGCTCCATTTTGTTCAACTGCTGCGTGACGAGGCAGTTGGACCAACTGCCAACCGACTTGGCAAAATCAACCCTCAGATGATCCACCCTGAAACTGACATTTATTAACTTAACTTTAGAAAATGTGCAGATATTTCAGTGTCCCCCTGTTTCGGCAATACGAATTTTTCTTATTGGTCTCTTTAAAAGGAAACTGCTGGGTCAACATGCAGCCACAGGAATCTGAGTCGAGCTTACAATCATCGAGTTGCGCTTGTCTTCTGGCGCCTCTGTGGCTTGGGTGGCAGGTGCAGTTATGAGCGCGAGAACGGAGTTCCTAATGACCATTGCATCGTGTTTTTCGTCCTCCATGTCCTTGTTTCGCTAGGCGGTCTTGTCGTAGTACCCAGAGGTATCTCATCTGTTTGTAGAAATATAATCTTCCGTAGGATTATCAATTGAAGCGCTGACGAAGGAGTTGTTGACGATGGAGGGTCCGCGAGAATCGATATGTCGGAGAACGAACCAGCGGTCGATGGCGTTGGTGGTGTTGGAGTCGATCCTGTTGGTACCGATTGCGTTGATGGTGCTGCCGCTGTTGCTGTCAGCTGCGAGGATGCCGTTGGAGATTCAGTCACCGGAGAAATTGTTGTCGTAGGAGTTCCCGTCATTGGACAGGAGGGCGGTGGTGCAGTATCCGTCGGGGTAGTCCTCGGTGTATCTGCAAGACTAGGCACGTCATCAGGAAATCCTTCGCTAGTAGGTGGAGCAATAGTCGCAGGATTCGCGGAAGTGGTTGCCGAAGGCGTCGCTGTATCTGACAGGGCTGTCGTTGTCGTCGGAGTCGAAGTTACAGGGGTCGTCGGGGTAGTTCGTGTGGTCGCTGGAGGATTTGCCGCTGACTGCGTGGTCACTGACGGGCTGGTCGAAGGCAGATCTGCGGTCGATGGTTGAGTCGTTCCTGGAGAATTGCTGGTTGCGGAGGCAACGGCAACATGAGATGTGCAAGTTGCCGACGAAGGCGTATTTTCCCGATGTCGCAGTTAGTTATATTTAGTTCTGTAGGAGCTCGAGAAGCTCAGTTGCTTCCAGCTCACCTTCGCTTTCTTTTCGCAGCTAACAACCTCCAAGAAAACCCTATCGGACAAGCTCATCAGCCCTTCATGAGCAATACCTATTTAACCTTCTTCCGGGCGCCTTCAGCCTCATTGGTTTCACCTACGGTGTCTCGGAAGGTCAGGCGACACGTGGAGGAAAGATCAAGGTCAAGGTCGTTCCGAGTGGTCGATGGGCAGACAGTCAGACTGAGACTGTCGAACTTGTTCACGCAGAGATAACTCCGAGAGTGGTGACAACTCAGGAGGCCCTAGATGGAGTGGGTACCTTCGTGGGAAGCGCTATATGCACGCCAAGGGTGCCCCCAGGGAAGGCCCGAATTTGGGACTACGGATTAGTCGTTGGTTATGACTGGGATGAAGAGTCGCTTCGAGGAACCCTTGATGTTAACTTTGACGGGGTCGAACTACAGGTTGCACATAAGCCAAACTCGATTCAGGATGTTGCTGTTGAGATTTATGTGTTGCGGCCTTGTGGTGGTCGTGGCGTGGGTCTGATTATGCCACTTGAACTCAAGCAGAGACACGAAAAGATCTACAACAAGTTTAGCGGAGTTGGCCAGCTGGCTGTTCGGGACTCGACAGCTCTGCTCGCTGAAGTTGGCAGCACTCCCATCGATGAGTCAAAACTGGTGCCACTCCTTGATGTAACAAGTTTCAAAGTGTATCAAGTGACCATTCAACACATCCTTGATTACGTCTACTACAAAGACGGAAAGCGCACGGCACCACCCGAAATTAAATTGGGCGATAGCATTTTCAACTTACCCAGCGAAGACGACAACAGTCAGGACCGGTCCAGATCGAATCGTCGTGAGCTAAATCCGCAGAGCGAACCTGTGTTCAGTGATGGTCTTAGTGACGCGGAGGACGATAGCGAGCCCCAGGTGTCGGTGCGACTGGACAGGCCTCCAGCGGAGTCGGCGTCAAAACGCAGACGTGTGAACAGCGCTGCCAACACCGGCAGCTGCGCTGAAGATCGTATGCAGCGACGTGGGGTTCGTTGTGATGGAGATGGACAGCTACAGAAAGATGTCGATCAATTACTCTCGCAACATCGAACAGTGCCAGTTGTCGACCCAACCGCGGTTTCGCGACCGCATATAGCGGAGACTCAAGACAAGTGTCAATTCCAGCCAACTGGAACGCAAACAGGAATATATCACTCTCTCATCAACGGTAAGTACGTGTCTATGACAGCACAGCGCTTTGTGGGGTTTGTTCAAATTCACTGGAGAAAATTTGGTTTCTTTCCACACCCTGCTATTCTGCGTGGCCTGTTTGGATGGGACTTCGGTACGAGAGGGCTCTCCATCCGACATTTCGTTCGAGTTACTGAGCAAGAAAAATGCAGCGGGGCTGCCGTAGCTTTAGCGTCAGAGGAAGACGTTCGACTCAAAGAGTCACTAATACTAAGTTCCTTATCCAAAGGACACTTACAGCCCAATACCAGGGCTCAAAGTTAATACTTTAACTTTTATGCTTCAAAACCAGAAGTGCTTTATTTACTATTATTGCGGCCAAGCCGCCTAGGTATAAATGTATCTCTTTAACTATCTAGCATAGTTAAACCTAATCAAATGCATAACGTGTGGCTTTCAGCCAACGTACTGAGAGACCTTGTTAACTCTCCAACTTATGTACTGAGAGTTTGTTAACTCTCCGGGTACTTCGTACCCCTGTGTGTTCCACACCATGTAACCCGTTACACTCTCCCTCACTAAGATGAGAACATTCCGTTCTCGAACTTTCCTCAGCGAGGTCACGTCTTGTCAAGACGACGGAGGTCACTAGACCTCACCTGTGCGTTCTGCAGCTCCACGAGCTCACAAACGCGTTCGCATCCTTGATGCCTGGCACTCCCACTCCGGCCCACGGCCCAACGTCTCCAGCGCGTCGCGCCGCCCCTGCCTCGTCGGTCCCAGACCCCTAACTGCGCTCCGCAACTGCTCCAAGAGCATCTTCGTCTCTTTCGGTGGCAGAGTACCACCAAGAGTATCGCCGTCGACACGGTCAACGCTCCATGAGCCGTCAACAAGAAGAGAGCAAAGCTCAAGGCTCGTCAGAGCCGCGGGCGCCGCCCAGAGGGAACGATGGTCTGTTCTCGGAACTCGAAGAGGGCGAAGTCGATTACGACGAGCCCATGGGTAGTGAGGATCACTCCAACCCAACCTCTCCGAGGTCGCACACTGGTGCCGCGTCTTCCCCAGCTTCCTCTGTGAGGTCTAGCCGCTCAACGGCGCGATCTCAAACAAGAAGAGACCTGCGGACACCGCATCCGTTCTCTGAACGTTCGAATCCGATTCGCTCGCTGCGCGATGCGCCACCGCTATCGTCGCGGTATGACGAGGAAGATCGATACGATCACAACGTCATTACGAATGACCTGGACGAGGCACAAGGCCGTCAGTTGTCCAATGAGCAGCGCTCGCAGTCGTTCCGACCTGGGGTCCGACCACTTGTTCTAACGTCACGCCGTGACTACGGCTTTTAGCCGCGGAACCCTGCCGAAGCGGCCCGCCTCGCGGCGCAGCAGCCGCTGAGCACGTACACGTGTGGGCCTGCGGCCTCGACTGCTGATGAGCAAGTGCAACGGCACCAGCTCCGAGACCGATATCTGACTCCACAAGTCACAACTCCTCAGGAGTATCAGGCGCGCCTGCAGATGCAGCTAAACCGCCAACCGGTTACCTCTATGCGAACCATCCCGGTTGTTCTCAACCCTGGGGAATCCCAGCGTGCTTATGAAGCACAATTCCGAAGCTGGGTGGAGGGAGCTCGACGGCTCCCCTCCTACAATGCTCTTCGAGCAAGTTTCGCTGAAAGTGATATTCGTCTTGAGAGACGTTTGCGCTTAGACTTCGCTAAGTCGAAAGCACGTCGACGAACACTGGGACCCTGTCCCCATCACCTCGAGGCATCACCACCTCTTGCTCATGCTGCGAGCACCGCTCTTTCCTATGAGCCGGCTGCTCCAGCCACTGGTCGGAGCTTGAGCTCAGCCACCGACCTGTCATCCCCGCGTTCTAGCGGCGGGAAGCGCTCGGCGCCTGACGACGCGGTCGTATGCCGTAGCGGCGGGGCAGTGAGTGTGCCCGATCAAAAGCGTCGACGACGTCAGGGCAGTCCTGCCGGAGGACAACCTCAAACTCCCAAGAGTTTTGTGAGTGAGGATAACCCCTCCATTTCACAAGGTACTGAGTACGACCCTGGCGCCTGCGCCTCGCCACCAGGCGTTCCACATGGAAGTGGAGCTCGCCGTGCTCGTCGAGCAGACCAGGAGGAGGCCGAGCCTCAGCTGGACTCTCGCGTCGCGAGTCGCAGCGACGTGTTCGCGCTGGAGCAGCGTGTGTGTTCTCTGAACCAGTATCTCCATGATACGACTGACTCTGAGTCGCCTTGCAGATGGTCTCGATGAGACGAACCACCGCGTGGACTGGTTTAAACAACCACAGTCGGTTCAGAACCGAGTCGCGGACCTTGAGCGTCAAGTCGCTCAGCTGCAAGGTCAGATCGACTTGCTGTTGCGTCTTGTGGCCCCGCCACCTGCTGTCGCTCAGCCTGCCGTGGTTCGGCCTCCCGCTGTTGCGCAGGCTGTCGTGGCCCAGCCACCGTTGGCGCCAACGCCTCCGCGCTCACCTGAGCATGGTCCTGATACGGCTTGAGTAAGCCAACATAGAAGACTGGATGCGTGCGCATCTTCTTCGGAAGGTTAAGCGTATACGCTAGGCCCTTCTTGGCCACGACCTTGAACGGTCCTATGAACCGTGGTCTCAATTTTGTCTTAAAGACTGCAGACACTGCATGAGTAGGTAGGTTTTTTTGCATTTAATAAAACTTGGTCCCCGACCTCAAACCTTTCTTCATTGCGTCTGCATTTGGCATCTGCATGTTCTTTTTGCATGTCTTGGCTTTCAGCCATAGCGTCGCGTACTTGACGCATTACGCTTAGTCTCAAAGAGACAAAGTTATTGACTTGCTTGCGAGCCGCAACAGGGCTGACATCAGCTAGCTGCTCGGCTATCCCTCCCCCATCAAGCCCTGAGCCACTGCGTGGCGGCGTCAGTGGGACGCGAGGGTTAACCAAGCCGTTCACATAGAACGGAGTGTAGCCTGTCGAGGCGTGCACTGCATTATTTAATGCGAATTCAACGAGTGGGAGCATCTGGTTCCAGCGTTTTGGCGCCTCAGCGCATACGCTTCGGAGGATGTCCCCCACAACGCGATTCACGCGTTCTGTTTGACCATCGGTGTGCGGATGGTCCGCTGTGGACATGTCCAAACGAGTGCCAAGCACTCTGAAGAGGGACGTCCAGAACTTCGCGGTGAAGCGCGGGTCTCGATCCGAGACAATTGCCTCAGGCAAGCCATGTTGGCGAAAGACTCGGTCTAAAAACAGCAAAGCTGTACCTTCACCATCTATGGTGTCCGGCACCGCCGCTAAATGAGCCATCTTGCTCAATCGGTCTACAAAGACCACCATACCCGTGTTTCCTGCCTTGTCCTTGGGAAGGCCAAACACAAAGTCCATACTCATGGACTGCCAACATCCCTTGGGACAGGCAAACTCGCCAATAACGCTGCCGTGCTCGGCGCGGACTTCGTCCGTTGACACGTCTCACACGTGCGTACATAGGTGCCGACCCACTTATACATTTTGGGCCACCAGTACATCAAGCTCACTGAGCCATAGGTCTTCTCCCGACCTAAGTGCCCGCCCACGGGCGTATCACGAATCTCATAGAGGATTCGATACTTTAGATCCTCATCATGAGGAACGACTACACGAGGGTTATCCTCAGAGTCGGTGCTGTAGTACAGCAGGCCGCCATCGAGCGAGTATCGATGCAGCCTCGCGCGTAAGCGCCCAGACAATTCCTTGTCAGAGTCTTTAAGCTCTTCACTCCCAAGAGCCCGTAGAAGCGCTACGCACATGCCGTCTTGTGCATACGCTCCGCGTATCAAGTCAGGCACTGACGACGTCACTGTCGTGAAATGAGCTAACTCGTAGTCCGGCCTGGGCGAGAGCGCATCGGCCACTACGTTAAGCCGCTTCGGCTTGTACTTCACCTCGAAGTTATACTCGGCAAAGAAGGAAACCCATCTTGCCATTCTCTGAGAGAGATGAGGCGACTGTGTCGCAGTGCGTAACGACGCATGATCAGCAAAGATCACAAAAGGCTTAGAGCCTAGAAGGTATACCCTGCATTTGAATAGAGCATACTTCATTGCAAGTAGCTATTTGTCATGAGCTGGATAGTTCTTCTCTGCAGCTTTGAGCTGGTGAGACTCAAACGCGATCCCGCGTTCACGCCCTTCGGCGTCTGCTTGTAGTAAAGCACAACCGATTGCAAAATCGGAGGCGTCACAAACGACGCTAAACGGACTATCCGGGTCCGGTAGCGCAAGGATCGGAGCCTGGAGAAGGCTCTCCTTCACAGCCTCAAAGGCTCCGTCGTGCTCGACGTTCCAGCACCATGGTGCGTCCTTCTAAAGGAGATCTGATAATGGCCGAGCTATCTCCGCGTAGTTTGCGCTGTACTTGTGCAAGTAATTGGCTAAGCCTAGTCACTTGCGTAAGTCCTTTTGGTTCTTGGGAACCGGCCAGTCCACGATGGCCTTGACTTTGGCAGGATCTGCCCTTAAGCCTCGCTTCCCAATGAAGCACCCGAGGAAAGGTATTTCCTCCGCGCCAAAGACGCACTTGTCCAAGTTGGCATACAACTTATTAGTGCGCATGCACTCGAGCACCGCTCGCAAGTGGTCAATGTGGTTTTCCACGTCTGACTTTCCGTGCTCAGCACGACTATGGACGAATATATCGTCAAAGTACGTTTGAGCGTACGCCCGGTGGGGCCTAAACAGCTGCGTCACAAGACGATTGAACGTTGCTGGTGCATTCGACAGCCCCTGGGGCATCACCAGCCACTCCCAGAGCATACCGCTCGGTGTACTCACCGCTGTCAGCGGAATGTCGCTCGCTCTCATGAGCAATTGGTAGTAGCCATCGACCAAGTCGAGCGCGCTGTACAACGTACAGCCTACCATGTTGTTCTGCAGAACATCCTTGCGAGGAATCGGCGTTTGCGCCGGGATAGTGGCCGCATTTAGCTTGTTAAAAGCATGAACAATGCGCCACTTGCCGTTCGGCTTTCTGACACAGAACGTGGGTGTCGAGTGCGGAGACTTACTCTCACGCACCAACCCTGCCTCGTGCTTCGCACGGAAGAATGCGTCAATGACGTCACACTGCTCTCTCGGCAAAGGCCATTGCCTTGTTACGCAGTATTTGGTTCCAGGAACCAGGTCAATCTCATGACACACGCCTCGATCCGGAGGCAGGCCCGTCGGTGGGTCTTTCGAGACAACGTCTCCATACTCCTTCACCACCGGGTAGAAGGGATCCGAAGGATCTTTGAGGATCGCCGATCCACTTCTTGCGCTCAGCGCCTTCTTGGTGTCCTCTAGGACCGCGTCGTCCACGACGGATGAGGAGTTCAACTCCTCCTCAGGTCCCAGCAAGACCACCTCGGCTAGCTTGCCTGCCTTTAAGGCTTCGCCGAACTCGGCAATGGACATCTCGTCCAGCTCTAGCAGAGCATCAGCAGCGGGCAGAGTATCAAGGCTGATATCGCCTTCTACCTCCCCCGTCACTCCGTTCGCGAGTGTATACAGCTGTTGACAGCAATCACGTGGAGCATCACCGCTCGTCACGTTGGACACATCGTCCGACGTCGAAAACGTCACAGACGCCCTGCGTCTTCTTCCCCTCTCCCTCCGCGACCGAGCCCGGCCGGATGAGGGCGGTGTGGCGACATCTCCGTCACCACCACCGGGTGCAGCAGCACCATCACTCCTCGAAGAGGATACAGTGTTTCGCAAGACACTCGGCTGAAAGCCAAGAGGTTCTTGACCTTCACACAGTGAACTAGGTGTCACTTCACCTGCATCTCCTGGGCCACGCCCATGATGCCTCGACTCGCAGTCGACCGCGACCCTCGGGTCACGCAGCGGTAGGTCATCGACCAGATTCGTACCACTCAGTGGATTACGCGCCACTCCGCGCTCGTCCTCACCAGGACCCAGCAGTTGGTCATTGACCTGACCTGCACCGCTCAGCGCATAACGTGCCGCACCACGTACGCCCTCAGGGCAAACAGCAACCTCGTTGCTAACAATTTCGGACATACCAATGTCCAGCACTACGGCCGCCTCGGCCTCGTGCTCGCGCCAAAAGCGCTTCTGCTTCCTAGCAGAGGTGGGTTCATGGCTCACCAAAGCTCCACTAGGAGCAGGGTGCGACGCACCTAGCGTTTTCGACTTCCAGTCGATCCATGGCTCATGGCGTTCCAGCCATGCCATGCCAAGGATGAGGTCATACCTCGCATCCAGGCCTAAGACCAAACAGCGTTCCACGCTATCGAAGCTCTCAAACTTCACTCCAAGGTCGACAGAGACCTTCGACACCGTTACCAGTGTCCCCGTCGCGAGACGGACAGAGATCGTATCTCTCGTTGGCACTTCCAGTGCTTCAGCATACAGCTGACTCCCTTCTAGGGTGGAGCGGCGGGCGTAGTTTCCCGAGGCTCCCGAGTCAATCAAGACTCTCCATGGCTTTGCAAAGCCCTTCACGCTCGCTTGAACGACCAGCAAGCCCGGCTTGCACACACTCTTCTCGTAAGAGAGCTCAGCTCTCTTCGGGGCTGAGCCCCGTTGCCCTCTACTCTTTCGAAGCACAACAGAGCTCAGTCTTCCCCAGTAGGCCGCCCGCGCCTACTGAGAGTTGACGTTCCCGCGATGACCCGGAGGGTTGGCTCGCCGGAGCCCGCGCTTCTTGCGCAGAGGGCAATATGCCCTCAAGTGCTTAGTGCTATTGCACACAAAAGCATCGGCGGGATGCCGACCCGCTGCTCCGCAGCAAGAAGCTCCGCTTCTTCATCTTCAGCATAGCTGAGATCCATCGGCTCTGGACCGCTCGAAGAGCTTGCGCTACTAGCGCTCCAACCAGGTCGAGCCGACCTGAAGTTGTGCTCGGCATTTAATGCCACATTCACCGCCTCTTTGAAAGAGTTAGGGTGTACACGGAACACTTCCGTTCGGGCTGCGCTCACACGAAGTCCCTCCATGAATACGGTCACACTGACCAGTTCCGGAAGAGGGTCCGCCGCCCCGGCGATAAGAGTTCTCAACTTTTGGACATAGACCAATAAATTCTTCTTACCCTGGCGGGTAGCAAGGAACTTCGACCGGATATGGTACGCCTGATTAGGCGGCGCGAACACGCGCGAAAGCTGTTGCTTCAGCTGATCTTAAGTGATAAATGCTGCGTCAACAGACGTGCCGCACGTTAGTGCCCATTCGCGAGCGCGACCTCCAAGCCTGGAGATAGCCCAGCGCCCACGCGCTGATGCTCAGACTGGAGCAGGGCCGATCCCATGGCCATCTCGACCTCACGGGTCCAGAGAAGGAGATTCTCTCCATCCTTCCCCTCGAAGGTTTTTACGCTCACCATGAGCGGTTTCAGTCTCATAGACTCTAACGCGTCATCGACGCCGCCGCCGTTGCGGCGCTCATCTTCTCTTGGACATGCTCCAAGAGCGCGTTCTCGTAGCGGGAGAACGATTCCAGCCTGGCAGTGACCGCCTCTATACCTTGCGATGCAAGATGAGCCACGCCCTCCGGGCCAAGCAAGGACATAAGCTTAGTAAGCGCGTCCTGCTGCGCCGGGGGCAAATTCGCGAACACGGGGTGTTCCATCCTCGCAGAGGATATAGTCAACCGACTCAGGAGCGGGATTGACTACAAGTGCTACCAAGTGCAGCGGGGCTGCCGTAGCTTTAGCGTCAGAGGAAGACGTTCGACTCAAAGAGTCACTAATACTAAGTTCCTTATCCCAAAAGGACACTTACAGCCCAAGACCAGGGCTCAAAGTTAATACTTTAACTTTTATGCTTCAAAACCAGAAGTGCTTTATTTACTATTATTGCGGCCAAGCCGCCTAGGGGTAAATGTATCTCTTTAACTATCTAGCATAGTTAAACCTAATCAAATGCATAACGTGTGGCTTTCAGCCAACGTACTGAGAGACCTTGTTAACTCTCCAACTTATGTACTGAGCGTTTGTTAACTCTCCGGGTACTTCGTACCCCTGTGTGTTCCACACCATGTAACCCCGTTACAAAAAACGTGCGGGGTTTTTGAAGCATGACATGAGCAATTTCTCACGGAAAAATGGACTTCCAAGACCTGTAGACCCGACAGAGTTTTCTACTTTGATTGGTGCAGTTGAAGTTCTTCACAACGTTGCTCTTCAATGTTACAAGCCTCTCGTCCAGGAGCTATTCCAATCCGCAGTAACGTTTCTCGCTGAGCTACGTGTTAGTGACGCACCAACTTCAGTGCTAGCTCTAGCAGAAGTTGCAGCTTTGATTGATGACCGTTTGGAGTTGTTTCGTGTCTATGTGTCTGATGAAGATTGGGATAAAGCAGCAGGGGTCAAGTCGCATTTCAGTATTGCTCACGAGTCTTTCATGCGAGTCCATCAGTTTATAATGCGGCAAGAGCTACACTCTACACGGGGACAAGCTGCGTTTTCCTACGGTCAACGTAGCCAACCTCCCGCAGCAAAACGACCAGGCAAGTTCGAGAAGCGTCCCTCACGCTCAATTCCTCTGGAGATCCGAAAGGGCCTTCCTAAACAAGGCGGAAAAGAGATCTGCCTTCGTTTCCTTTCCAAAGAAGGGTGTCGAGGCGAGAAACAGAAAGCTGTGTGTGTGTTAAAAAAAAAAAACGGCTGGCTTTCCATTTAGACCCGCCAGAAAAATTTACTCTCCGGGCGTTTTGCCGAAATTTTTTGCCCCCAAAAAAATTGGGAGGAAAAATCCAGCGAACCTCCATGCAGGTGTATACTGGCCGAGGCCGCAAGCTTCGACCTTTCACTGGTCGACGACACCGATTACTTTGAAATTATTTCTTCCGGTACTGCCAGCAGTACACCTCACTCTAGTGCTCAAAGTTGGTGCTCAAAGGATGTGGTATCGGTTTTGGCTACAGGGGCAGCGAGCACGACAGTGTCCCTCTTATGTAGTTCTATAGAAGCTCACCACAGCCTCAACTCTCTTATGCGAGCAGCGAAGTCCAAGTGCTTCCCCTCGAGTAAGAAATTAGGTGACACAACCGAATTAACTGCGTTGTTCAAGCTACAACCACGGGCAGCGGATTCCCTCGACTCCCCCTCGTGCGATAGTATGGTTACTACCCGCGCAGTAGCATTCTCTAACGAACCACCTCAGCCCACGTTAGACGCAGCTGCAATTCTAATTCGTGCCATGGCATCTTCTCAAGGAGGTATAGACGGCAAGAGAGACCATATTTTATCTGCATGGGCAGCGGAGGTTTCAAGCTTCCCCTCATGCGAAGAATTTGACGAGAATGAAAACGCTACGGCGACGATGCCACCTGCATTTTGCGGTGCACATGTATTACACAAGTCAAAAGCTCGACACGCTGCTGTTTGTGATAAAAACCTTGATGGACATGTGCCGACAGATAGTCTGCATTGTCCTAGTACTCAAAGTACGCCGGATATAGTGAGGCTGCTACGACAGCGCAAGTTCTCTCAAACTTTGTTGGCACGTCGCCGTTTGGCGGAAATTCACTTAAAAACTGCTTCAGCAGTTTTAGCGCAACAGTTAATTCGCAGTGGTCTCTCTAAACCGGATCCAGCACCAGTTTCAATGCAATGCAATGGAAAACGA
>NW_003303624.1:150252-156641 GCF_000142945.1 Phytophthora infestans T30-4
TTCCATGGAACATTACGCTGGCAGTTTTTTTACTTTCCGTATATTTACCTGCGAGACCAGTCCTGGAACGTTCTTTCGAGGCAGCTGCTATTTTGACGACGCAACCTTGAGAATTAGTTCGGACCAGCGCGACGTGGCGTCTCATCATTGGTTGAAAATCATTGTCACGCGCTTTCTTTTCCGCTTAAGTACGCCAGAAATTCTCCCTCCTTCTTCCTCATCCCAGAACTCGCCGTCTCGAGAAAAGATGGTCAAGCTTGTTTGTGCGATCGTTGGTGTGGCTGGAAGCGCTTTCCCTGTGGACATCGACGCGAGCCAGCTGGTGGGAGACTTGAAGAAGGCGATCAAGGCGGAGAATGCAATGACTTTCACGGGCGACGCCAAGGACCTTCAGCTCTTCCTGGCAAAGAAAGACGGCGCCTGGCTGAAGTCGAAGGATCCTGCCGTGATTGCTATGCGGAGTGGTGTTATTCCCGAGAAAGTAAAGGCACTGCTGGACGTGGAAATGGATCCAGCAGACGAGATTGGTGACTTGTTTGGTGATGCTTCGACGAAGAGGACGATCCACGTGCTGGTGGTGGTTCCAGATGGGGCTGGTGGTTCAGCGAGTGACACTTCCAGGATGGATCGTCTATTCGATAAGGTCGACAAAGTGTATGAGCACACTGTGCTGTCCAAGCGTACGCGATATGTCCACTCAGAAATGAACTCAGCCAAGGGAAACATCCTTTTGAACGATTTAAAAATTCGGATTTCGCCTGTGGACACAGTTAAATTCGCCGGTGGAGTTCCAACTCCAGCAAAGGAATTCAAGTGGAAAAGTGACCGTACCGAGGAGCAGCAAAAGGAACCTTATCGTGAGTACGTGGTAGCCAACATTGGCGATGTCTTGACGAATAACAAGCTTTGCGTGGTTGGTGTGGAAAAAGGCGCAAACATCCTCACCGTTGAAGTCCCTGGTCGCGCGTGTACCATCTTCTCGGCGATGTCATCCCAGTCGGCTTGAAGTGGGTCTTCCACGTAGACCCGTATAGTCTGAGCCATTGTCTTGACTGACCTCTTTTGTTGACCGTTGGCTTGTGGTCGGTAACTCAGCGTAGCTCTTGATCTCGACTGCATCATCTCGGGAGAACGTTTGGAATACTTCACTCATAAACCTTGGATCTCGGTCGAGCCGTATCAGAGACGGAGCCCCGAACTGCCTGAAGACGCATTCCTCAAATACCTTGGCCACTTCGAGTGCCCCGGTGTCATTCATAGCCTTAGCGATAACGAATCCCGTGAAGTGGTCCTGGAACAGCAGCAGTGCAGTATTGCCCCGCTGAGTTCGAGGAAGGGGAATCACGAAATCCATTGACACGACTTGGAATGGATGGTCTGACACCACATTTCCCGGCGAGTAACCTCTCAACTGTGGCTTGCTCTTACTGGTATTGCAGTCCTCGCAGGCCCTAAAATGTTTCACCACGTCGGCGTAAAGACCAATCCAGGAGTAGTCGGCCTTGACTCGGTGATAAGTTCTGACGATGCCCTGATGCCCTCCTTCGATCGAGTTGTGACAGTTATGAAGTATTTCGTCGACCATAGTTGACGGAATCACCAATCTCAATGAGAGGTTCGGCTCGCCGAGTTCGCCCAGTCGGCGAGCTTCATCTCGGCGGTATAACAGGCCGTCTTCGCTGAGTACAAAGACTTCTGCGACTTTGCCGGCATTCTGAGCTCGGCGCTGTGTAAGGTCCTCAAATTCGCCTCTCAGGTACGCTTTCAGATCGGCCCACCTGAGTTCTTCATCTTGTGCCTTCGCGATGCGTCGTCTCCGCTCAGTCTGTACTGTCACTGGATCAATGTCGTTGGCATTCTGAGCTGTCTGGGCTGACTCCATCTGTGACCTTACCTCGACATTTGGGGTCGTGTGGTTAGTCCGCCGAGTCGACGCCCTGCTGACTTGTTCGAATTCATCTCCACTGCTTTCAAACGCCGATTCTCCAGGATTTGTTGATATGGCTTCGTGATCCTGACTTCCTCCTCTTGCTCTAGCCGAGTCTTCATCCGGCTCGTCCTCAAAGTGAACTCGGCGTACTCGGCTACGAGTGACTGCCGTGACAATCGGGGTTTCCGCTGGGTTGTCTGTGGCGTACAGTTCTTCGGCTACTCGGTTAATCATTCTCAGTTCTGCTTTCCTATCCGTCCCGAGAATTACTCGTCCAGCTTTAGCTTCTAGGGCTTCTGTAGCGAGAGAATCAGCCGCTGCGTTATAATGTCGCGCTATGTGTCGATACCGGACCGAGTTGAGTTGCTTCGTGAGATCCTTGTGTCGAGCTAGCTCCACTTGCAACGTTTCCTTCTTGCATGTTATCACCCCCATGGATTGCTGGATTGCAAGCCGGGAGTCACCCACGATAATCAGATCGGTTATCCCTCGGTCAATCGCCGCCAAGACTTCATTGTTCATGCCGGTGTACTCGGCGATGTTGACTGTGGTCGACGACAGGTACGCACTCGCAGCAATCTCAATGTCCCAATTCGGAAGGCGTCATAGTATCCACGAACAACTGCCATACCCGCCGTATTTAGCCGTTTTCGCTGAGCCATCAAATGACAGCACGCATCCTGCAAAGTCAGCTGATATTCGACCGTATAGCAGCGCTGGGTCCATTCGAACTGTCGCCGAGCTCTTGGAGGGAGGCGCAAGGTGCTTCAAGGAATCGTCATCTCCGACGAGGAAGCGAAGGGAGCGAGAGCGACATGTCCGACGTGGACGATTCGCCAAAGTCCAAGCCGGCAGACGTCGCCCAAATCGTCTTCGACGCTGTGGACTACGACGAGTCCGACGACGACCTCAAGCCGCCGTCCGGATCCGACAATGAAAACTCCGACAAGAGCTCTGACTCTTCCGCCAAGGCCAAGACGCTGCCGGTCGTACGCCCAATCAACCTCCGCAAGATGCGAAAGGAGCGCCCCTGAGCCAGCGCGAGCGCCGTCGCCAGGAAGCCAAGATCAAAGCGTTCCTGATGAAGACCATGGATAGCACGCACGTTCGGCTGATCCAGCATCTCACGACTTCGTACGCCATCTACACGTACATCTGCAAAAAGTACGAAGGCGCAGCGCTCCATGGCGACCCCTACTTCACCCAGCACTGCTTGATGGAGATCAAGTACGAGGGAGGCTCAGATTAAACTGAGTTAGTTTTGAAGCTGGAGAACGCAATGAAAGCCGCGTCTGAAGCCACCAAATCGGTGATGGCCGAGAGCCAGAAGTCAATCTATCTGTTCCACTCGATGCCCAAGTCCTAGAAGAACGATTTCCGCATCTGGAAGGGCCAACGGAAGCACATCTTGTATAAAACCCTCAAGCAGAGTGTCGAAGGCAAGGTCCGCGACATCTAAGCTCAGGAACGATACACGCTCTCGAAGGGAACACCCAAGACAAGCGACACCAAGAATGAGCGTGCTCTAGTGGCTACCGGACCTTCTGCCCAGCGTAACGACACTCGTGGTGAAGATATATGCCCCTACTGTGACCGTCCGCGTCACAACATTCGTCAAAGTCGTGGCCTGCAGAAAGATCTGCGAGGTGGTCGAGTGAAGGCTGGCACTGTCTTCCTTGCCAACTTTGCATTCAAGAACACCGTGACTCGAGCGCATCCCTACCGCGGCTCCAAGAACTGAAACAAGGACGCCCCAACAGCAGAGGTGGTAACAACCACAGAGACAAAAACCGTGGTGGCCGTGGCGAGAAGCACAATCATGCGAATCGTGGCAAGTACCGCGGTCGTGAACAAGGCAACAATCGTCCGTTTAAATCCGACAATGACGACGACGGCGACAATGACTGCGAGAACTGTCGCAAGGTGTTTCATCAAGGCCGTCGCGATGTTGGTTTGATCGCAGTTGCAACGTCGATCAACGCACCAGTGAGCCAGGAAGCCAAGATCAAAGCGTTCCTGATGAAGACCATGGATAGCACGCACGTTCGGCTGATCCAGCATCTCACGACTTCGTACGCCATCTACACGTACATCTGCAAAAAGTACGAAGGCGCAGCGCTCCATGGCGACCCCTACTTCACCCAGCACTGCTTGATGGAGATCAAGTACGAGGGAGGCTCAGATTAAACTGAGTTAGTTTTGAAGCTGGAGAACGCAATGAAAGCCGCGTCTGAAGCCACCAAATCGGTGATGGCCGAGAGCCAGAAGTCAATCTATCTGTTCCACTCGATGCCCAAGTCCTAGAAGAACGATTTCCGCATCTGGAAGGGCCAACGGAAGCACATCTTGTATAAAACCCTCAAGCAGAGTGTCGAAGGCAAGGTCCGCGACATCCAAGCTCAGGAACGATACACGCTCTCGAAGGGAACACCCGAGACAAGCGACACCAAGAATGAGCGTGCTCTAGTGGCTACCGGACCTTCTGCCCAGCGTAACGACACTAGTGGTGAAGATATATGCCCCTACTGTGACCGTCCGCGTCACAACATTCGTCAAAGTCGTGGCCTGCAGAAAGATCTGCGAGGTGGTCGAGTGAAGGCTGGCACTGTCTTCCTTGCTAACTTTGCATTCAAGAACACCGTGACTCGAGCGCATCCCTACCGCGGCTCCAAGAACTGAGACAAGGACGCCCCAACAGCAGAGGTGGTAACAACCACAGAGACAAACACCGTGGTGGTTGTGGCGAGAAGCACAATCATGCGAATCGTGGCAAGTGCCGCGGTCGTGAGCAAGGCAACAGTCGTCCGTTTGAATCCGACAATGACGACGACGGCGACAATGACTGCGAGAACAGTCGCAAGGTGTTTCATCAAGGCCGTCACGATGTTGGTTTGATCGCAGCTGCGACGTCGATCAGCCAAACAGTGAGCCTCGCAGCCAAAGCCAATGTTCAACTGGACCCTTCCTGGACCATCAACTCTGGATGTACGCGCCACGTGACGCACGAATCCCACTGGTTTAGTGACATCTCCACAAGTGGTGGATCGATCACTCTGGGAGGCAGCAACCAGATCCCAATAGAAGGCTTTGAACGTGTTGTACTGGAAGTCACCGACTCCAAAGGCAACTAGAAGACGCTCGCCCTTTATGGAGTTCTGTACGCGCCACTACTGCAGTTCAATCTGCTGTCAGTCCCGGCTGCCGTGAAGCAAGACTACCGCTTCAGCTTTACAGTGTGCTGTACAGACAGACCAGAGCTTCAAGATCAAGGCGGCAATGGCGACCAACACTGATTTGTATCAGTTTCAGGCTCAACCAGTGGTGACCGCAAACGCCCTTGTGGCATCTTCACGTACATCTGCGAGAAGTACAGAGGCGCAGCGTGCCAAGGTGACCCCTACTTCATCCAGCACTACTTGATGGAGATCAAGTACGAGGAAGTCTCAGATTTAACTGAGTTCTTTCTGAAGCTGGAGAACGCAGTGAAAGCCGCATCTGAAGCCACCAAATCGGTGATGACCGAGAGCCAGAAGTCAATCTATCTGTTCCACTCAATGCCCAAGTCTTGGAAGAACGATCTTCGAATCTGGAAGGGCCAAGGAAGTACATCCCGTATGAAGACCACAAGCAGAGTATCGAAGGCAAGGTCCGCGACATCCAAGCTCAGGAACGATACACGCTTTCGAAGGGAGCACCCGAGCCAAGCGACACCAAGAATGAGCGTGCTCTAGTGGCTACCTACCTTCTGCCCAGCGTAACGACACTCGTGGTGAGGATATATGCTCCTACTGTGACCGTCCACGTCACAACATTCGTCAATGTCGCGGCCTGCAGAAAGATCTTCGAGATGGTCGAGTGAAGGCTGGCACTGTCTTATCTGCCAACTTTGCATTTAAAAACATCGTGACTCGAGAGCATCCCTACCACGGCCCCAAGAACTAGAAGCAAGGACGCTCCAACAGCAGAGGTGGTAACAACCACAGAGACAAACACCGTGGTGGCCGTGGCGAGAAGCACAATCATGCGAATCGTGGCAAGTGCCGCGGTCGTGAGCAAGGCAACAGTCGTCCGTTTGAATCCGACAATGACGACGACGGCGACAATGACTGCGAGAACAGTCGCAAGGTGTTTCATCAAGGCCGTCGCGAAGTTAGATTGATCGCAGCTGCGACGTCGATCAACCAACCAGTGAGCCTCGCAGCCAAAGCCAATGTTCAACTGGACCCTACCTGGACCATCGACTCTGGATGTACGCCCCACGTGACGCACGAATCCCGCTGGGTTCAGGGACTCTCCACCACGGATGGATCGATCGCTCCCGGGAGGGCAGAAACCAGAATCCCCGATCAAAAGCATTTGAAAGGAGTTGGACTGGGAGGTCACCGAACTACAATAGGAAGATAAAAAAAAACACGCGCCGTTTTATGAAAGTACGAGAGCCGCCACTCACTGACAGGCA
>NW_003303624.1:158979-160770 GCF_000142945.1 Phytophthora infestans T30-4
GGAGATACGAGACGCGGGAAGCACGAATAACAATGGATAAGTGCCATATCCGCAAGTGGTGGATCGATCACTATGGGAGGCAGCAACCAGATGACAATAGAAGGCTTTGAACGTGTTGTACTGGAAGTCACCGACTCCAAAGGCAACTAGAAGACGCTCGCCCTTTATGGAGTTCTGTACGCGCCACTACTGCAGTTCAATCTGCTGTCAGTCCCGGCTGCCGTGAAGCAAGACTACCGCTTCAGCTTTACAGTGTGCTGTACAGACAGACCAGAGCTTCAAGATCAAGGCGGCAATGGCGACCAACACTGATTTGTATCAGTTTCAGGCTCAACCAGTGGTGACCGCAAACGCCCTTGTGGCATCTTCACGTACATCTGCGAGAAGTACAGAGGCGCAGCGTGCCAAGGTGACCCCTACTTCATCCAGCACTACTTGATGGAGATCAAGTACGAGGAAGTCTCAGATTTAACTGAGTTCTTTCTGAAGCTGGAGAACGCAGTGAAAGCCGCATCTGAAGCCACCGAATCGGTGATGACCGAGAGCCAGAAGTCAATCTATCTGTTCCACTCAATGCCCAAGTCTGGCAAGAACGATCTTCGAATCTGGAAGGGCCAACGGAAGTACATCCCGTATGAAGACCACAAGCAGAGTATCGCAGGCAAGGTCCGCGACATCCAACATCAGGAACGATACACGCTTTCGAAGGGAACACCCGCACCAAGCGACACCAAGAATGAGCGTGCTCTAGTGGCTACCTACCTTCTGCCCAGCGTAACGACACTCGTGGTGAGGATATATGCTCCTACTGTGACCGTCCACGTCACAACATTCGTCAATGTCGCGGCCTGCAGAAAGATCTTCGAGATGGTCGAGTGAAGGCTGGCACTGTCTTGTCTGCCAACTTTGCATTTAAAAACATCGTGACTCGAGAGCATCCCTACCACGGCCCCAAGAACTAGAAGCAAGGTCGCTCCAACAGCAGAGGTGGTAACAACCACAGAGACAAACACGTGGTGGCCGTGGCGAGAAGCACAATCATGCGAATCGTGGCAAGTGCCGCGGTCGTGAGCAAGGCAACAGTCGTCCGTTTGAATCCGACAATGACGACGACGGCGACAATGACTGCGAGAACAGTCGCAAGGTGTTTCATCAAGGCCGTCGCGAAGTTAGATTGATCGCAGCTGCGACGTCGATCAACCAGCCAGTGAGCCTCGCAGCCAAAGCCAATGTTCAACTGGACCCTACCTGGACCATCGACTCTGGATGTACGCGCCACGTGACGCACGAATCCCACTGGTTCAGTGACATCTCCACAGTGGTGGATCGATCACTCTGGGTGGCAGCAACCAGATCCCATAGAGGGCTTGAAGCGTGTGTGTACTGGAGAGTCACGAACTACAAGAGACAACTAGAAGACGCTCGCCCTTATGGAGTTCTGTACGCGCCACTACTGCAGTTCAATCTGCTGTCAGTCCCGGCGGCCTGCCGGGAAGCAAGACTACCGCTTCAGCTTTACAGTGTGCTGTACAGACAGACCAGAGCTTCAAGATCAAGGCGGCAATGGCGACCAACACTGATTTGTATCAGTTTCAGGCTCAACCAGTGGTGACCGCAAACGCCCTTGTGGCATCTTCACGTACATCTGCGAGAAGTACAGAGGCGCAGCGTGCCAAGGTGACCCCTACTTCATCCAGCACTACTTGATGGAGATCAAGTACGAGGAAGTCTCAGATTTAACTGAATTCTTTCTGAAGCTGGAGAACGCAGTGAAAGCCGCATCTGAAGCCA
>NW_003303624.1:165103-176040 GCF_000142945.1 Phytophthora infestans T30-4
CTTTAAGTTGCTTCTACTTCATACTCATCTATCCTACCGTGTGCATTTTCACATTGTGTTCAGGGCAATGGTGGAGAGCTCCACGGGAGAGCATAGCCCGAGTCGTCCATCGACCAGAGGACGGTACCAACGCATCTCGGTTCATGAAACAATGCAAAGCGCGCAAGTCGCGATTCAGCTCCAAGACGCGTTCAGCTACGTGTTCATGTTCAACACGGGGAAGCGGTTTCATGCCAAGGTCTATAGGTGTGTTGATCACCGCAGCTGCAATCGCTACTTTTGCGTAATGGAGATCAACGGGGAAGACGATCGTGATAGTCTCTGTTTTGCAGTCGAAGCTCGTGGTTACTAGCGGAGCTCAGCGTACCTTGTGTAGGAAGTGAACCAGGATCCAAGGCTCATTCATGTTTTCTTCTCACAAATACATGTATTTTTCTCCTCTTTCATCCTGGTGAGCTCTGCATCCGGCCCCAAGGACAGTGTAGTAAACTCAAACAAGCATGGACCGGACAAGACCAGTATAGAGCCGACGATATCGCCATGTGTTATCTGCACTCGGCATTCCGCCATTTCGTGGCAAAAATGTGTGCACTCGAAAAACCCTCAACGTGCACTCGAATACCATCCGCGCCCGTGTACGAAGCCCAAGAAAGTGACACCACAAACGTCTGCAAACCAAGCGCAGCAGCAGGAGCACACTTCAGCATCAGACTCCGAAGATGATGGCAGCTCAGAGCTATGGATGGCTGTAGCAGAAGATGTCGAGTCACAAGCCGCGGTATCAACCTGGTTCATCGACTCTGGAGCCTCGCACCATTTGTGC
The DNA here is from genome assembly GCF_000142945.1 of Phytophthora infestans T30-4. Taxonomy (NCBI): domain Eukaryota; phylum Oomycota; class Peronosporomycetes; order Peronosporales; family Peronosporaceae; genus Phytophthora; species Phytophthora infestans. The sequence continues at coordinate 165,927 of NW_003303624.1, forward strand.
TATGATGATGGACTACTATTTGGCACATCACCATCACACTTAGTCGTCAAAGTGCTAATGGCGGGTTGTTAAAGGCAAGTGTCAAGGAAATACTGCGCTCTTCGCTTGGATATGACACTGAGACGCAAGCGATACTCCTAAGAAGCACACCACGTTCCTGGACCAAACGAGAAATCTACTGTCTGTGACGGAGCTGAGTGAACATGGAATCCCTACAACCTTTGAAGCAACAAAGTGCAGTCTGAAAGGCCAACGCGGTGATGTGACTGCAGTCGCTGATCGTCAAGGCAAGGGTGTGGATTATACGAGGTGATACGATGGCAGCTAACGCAAATGCAACAGCAATGTTCGTGCAGATGCCCAAGGCAGCTCAGCAGCACTGGCACGAGAGATTGGGGAACGTAAATTTCCACGATCCGCTACGAATGTACTCAAAGGGTTCAGTAGACGACATGGAAGTGAGGGGGGAGCCTACTCGCGAGTACGAAAAGGATGATCTCCGAGTACACACACAAAAAGGATGACTTGCGAGTACAATTTGGGAAAAAGGTGGATTGGCGAGTATGGCATCATAAAAGGTGGATCACCGAGTACATTCGCAAGAACCGACAAGTTTGGTCAGTGTCACCGGAGACTATGGGATGACTCGCATACCTAGTGCGTGACTGTAGGCAACGGCAGCTGCGAGCTGTTCCACGTCCATAAGCTCCACTTTTCCGGTTGAGAACTTGACCTTCCACTGATAGCGACCGCCATTTTCGAGCCAACGGTCGACATGTCCAGGCACATGCTCACGTAGCACTTGCCCCCTGTTCTTCACACTAAACTCCTTGGTCACGTGCCAGTGTGTTGGCGCGGCGGGGCTTTCCATGAAAAGCTGCTCCAGGTGCGAGACACCGAAGAACCGCGCGTCGCTTTTGTTGAACCGCGTGCGGGCAAGCGCGCCGCAGGATTTGAACTGACCTCCCGGGCGTCGTCGAACTGGCAGCACACTCAACAACGCGTCGATGCTGATCTTCTCGAGGAGCGCCATCGTCGCGACAATGTGCTCGCACATCCATCCTGACTGGCTCAGAGCAATCGCACACATAGCACTGACGCACCATTCGGATCTAGAGTAAGAACAGTCAGAACCGTCGCTGCCATGTGGGATTGAGATGAGATCAAGTACGTACTCGCCCCAACAAGCCTCTACCAACCACCGGCAGCCTCTACCAGCCACCGGTAGCCACAGCCAACCATCGCTAGCCACAGCCAGCCACCAGCAGTCACAGGCAGCCATTGGTTGCGACAGGCATCAACTGAAGTGCACCACATATCCGTAAATAGCGTTTCCTAGTGAGCCATAAAGAGTGTTCTCCGTGTAATCGGGAGCTCGCAACTCATCCTTTTCGAGCCATGGACTCGCCAATCCACCCTTTTTCCCATTTGTACTCGCAAACCATCCTTTTTGAGCATTTGTACTCCGATATAATCCGCACCCTGGAAGTGATGTCGAAGAAGCTAAAATTCTGTCTTTCGTGCGCAGAAGCTAAACAAACCAAGTCCAAACAGCCTACTTTAGACACGTCCGACTCGTTACCCACCGATAAAATTGGTGCAGTACTTGGTGTTGACTTGAAGACCGACATCACATCGGATAAGAACAGCAACAAACACATGCTGACCATCGTGGACTATGCGTCGAGTTTTAATCGCGTGTATTTGCTGCAGACAAAAGGTGAAGCTGTCAAGAAACTTATGGAATTTATAACCGAGTTCGAACGGCAGTAAAATCAACATGTGAAAGTTATCAGGTCTGACGGCGGTGGAGAATTCCTGGGCCATGAAATCTGGGCGTTTTGCAAGCGACACGGCCTCAAAACGCAGTTAACGCTACCTGACCGTTCGGCATCAAATGGCAAAGTCGTACGGATGCACAGGACGCTCATGAACTCCGGACGTGCGATGCTGTGAGCTGTAGGTCTACCAGACCGTTATTGGGGAGACGCAGTCAAATACACGTTGTACTGCACAACACACATCGCTCACAAGAAGGCCGCGTCAGTCAAGGGTCATGCCGAAAAAGCTGTAATCATCGGCATCAACGAAGATCAGAAGGGTTATCGAATGCTCTTACCTCGTACGAGGAAGATCGTGACAAGCGCAGATGTGCAGAATATCGACAAGCCCGACATTCACAAAAAGGAGACTCAAGATGCGCTAGATGAACTGCACGGTGAAACCAACCCATCGTCAAATGAGTCTGAAGTTGCTCCAGAAACCTCAGAGCCGCAGCAAACCGCCCCAGAGACTGACGATACACCTAAAGTACCGGTCCAAGCGAAAACGCGCTCGCGGAAGAGTGCTATACGAGTATGCCGCCCCGCTTACACGAGTGGTAACGGCAAGGACGAATACCACGGATGCCCTATCAGCGCTGGGACGCTTCGCCGTGTTTTCAGATCACGGAAAAAGAGCAAGGAACATGGTAGTATCTCACTACCACAAGACTTAATTGAGGGGGTGACCGGATCCGCATGCCTAATCCTTTCAGAAGCAATGACAGCAATGACTACTCCGTGCAATATGGATGAAGCGCGACAAACACCAGAGTGGCCAAAATGGAAGGAAGGATCTCCGGGCAAATGGTACCTGGGAGTTGGTAAAAGCACCCGCTGGAGCAAATTTGGTCTCATTGAAGTGGGTTTTAAAGATTAAATTCAACTCCCGAGGTGAGCTGGAGCGGTTCAAGGCTCGGCTGGTGGCTCGTGGTTTCTCTCAACGTTTTGGTATTGACTTCAAAAAACTTACTCACCAATGGTGAAGACCACAAGCGTGCGTTTTCGAGCGCTGTTGGCAGCTCAGTGGAGTCGGCGAATCAGGCAGGGCGATGTACCAAACGCCTATGTCAAAGCAGACCTGGATCGACCAATCCTTATGAAGCCTCCGAAAGGCACTCCATGCTCGAACGACACGGCATTGCTACTAAAGAAAGGGTTATACGGATTGAAGCAGAGTGGCTTACCGTGGAACAACAAGATCAATGCGTTCTTACTATTGATCGGTTTCGCACGAAGCAAACTCGATCCATGCCTGTACACTCGCCGACGAAAAGGAAATCTGCCCGTACTTGGACTGTACGTCGACGATGTTATCATTGTCAGTGAAAATGATGCAGATAGCGACTTGGTCATGTTCCAATTGGGGAAGATATTCGATATTAAGAACATGGGCGATGCAGCGAAGGTGTTGGGATTTGCATCGAGCACACTTAAGATGGATTTGTCTTCCACCCGACACTATCGAGATACTTTTAGTCGATTTGAAGATGTCTAAATGCCGTACAGTTAGCACCCCAATGGATGCCAGACAACCAATGCAGCAGATCAGTCTCATGCGTAGCGCGATTGGCTCGCTGCTGTGGTTATCTAACTGCACTCGACCGGACATCACAGCTGCAGTTAATTACCTGGAGAGATTCGTCGCTCGTCCACGGGAGAGTCATTGGCAAGGTGTGAGGCGAATCCTGCGCTACTTACGGGGCACATCACCTTCTGGACTGTTCTTAACCCTTTCGCGAGCTACATGAGCCTGTATGCCATACACAAATCAGTCATTCAGAAACAAAAGGTCCCAAAATGACCCTTTTTGTTTCTAACTTTGTCTTCTCGAGCTAAAGGGTGATGTGTCTCTTGCCACCTCTTTTAGCCCCTTTTCATACAGATTCCTGATAGGCTAGAATTTCCCTCTCATACTCTGATTGGTTAGACTAACTGACTAGATCTGCAATCTGGCAAATCCGTCCAAATACGGCCAGCGCCCATCATCACACTCGAGCCGATCAGTATCCCCACCTAGCACAACCAACGTCCAAATGAATCGGCCTGTACGGTAGCAGCAAGACTGATGCCATCACGGACGGCAGCTCCAGTGGAGCGTGGAGCCTCCACGTCTCGAGATCTGTCCTGCGGTTACCCAACGTGACGAAATGGGCGACAAGGCCACTCTCGCTGATCTCTACGTATCGGGTCAGCACACCTGATACGACGTCAGGGTCAACCTGCCCGATAACACATTTCCTCGTCTCGCGAGACCTACAAGGAGCTCACAGGCAAGTCCTGCTGCAATGTGGTCATGAGCATCGCACCTAACACAAGCTCGATCAAGACCACCTCCAGCTCCTACGCCACCCTCTGCAAGAGTGAACAGTGCTCCGACGCCAACTTGCACGCCGAACGATACCAAGATGCACAGTTGTCTCAATTGACTGTCACCGTCAGTTCCGGCCGATTAATGCCAGCACAAACACTATGCACAGTCGGCTACCGAGTCAGCGACTGAATACCCTGACAACACGACTGCGGCCGCTACCACTACCGCCCCGAAGGACCATTGTGACTACAAGTCGGTAACCGCGACTGCTTCGTCCGACAGCACCAATAAAACTCCATTAACCAGCAGCACGTCTATAACTACGCAGACTTTTACTTCGATTTCAGCTACCCCCACGACATCGACGTAGACGGAGGAGGTTGCCCTGGTGTTCCGTGGCCCTATAAACATCTACAGCGTCGCCGTCCTGAACGCCACCTCCGTCAGCGACAGTGCCGTCGTACAGCCAGAACGGCATCTAGAACAACATGCTCTTTATGAACTAACCTGAATATGACACCGCCAGTCTTATCCGAATGAATATTAGTAAGCTCGGGTTTTCCGTCCAGCAACACTCCACACCACTACATTCTATCCGATTATATATATCGACGCGTCACAAAATGTATTGTTCAGTTGCCCCAAGTTCTACTCAAAAACATCGCATAGCGACAGAAGTATCGCATCGTTAGCGAGTATCGTGTCAGAAGTAAGCGTCCTTCGCGCAGGCTTGAATAAAGCAGCTTCTAATCTCATATGGGCAAATATACTTTTTTCACTATGCTAATGTGTCGTACAAGCGGCTTTTGATAGGGAAGGTTACATGTGTTGTTTTCACTATGCAAATTTATCTTCAGTAAGGAATACCACCAACAGTCGGTCAATCACTGCTGGATCTACCGACAATAGGCGATCATGGCGCGCGGCCAGCAAGTGCGGCGAACGTCTACACCCCCGCGAGGCGATGACACACAATCGTTGGTTTCGTTATTGATTAGTTCTGATGAGGCTACGGTCGTAGGCGACGTGACAGCAGCAAGTTGTGGCGACCTAGGTCAGGCCGGAGAAGAGCTGCCACTCCATCGTCAAGATCACCATGTCGACGGTGGTCAAGGTAACCATGGTGAAGAACAACGTGCTCGTCATCAGCTGATACCAAGCACACAGAGTGAATTTACACAGCAAACGCAGCTAGGTAAGGGGAAGACAAAAGGTTCTCACAAGCACAGCACTACGCAGACACGAAAGCGGCAGCGAAGTCTTGCCGAACTTATGAATGGCGCCACCGCAGATGATGAATCCTCTTGCGCTGGAGCAGCGGGGAAATCTGCCGTGGATGGAGACGCGAATCCTGACCCAAATCCTACACGAACGTCTACAACACGCGGCGGATCGAAACGATCGCGTGCCCAAGCAGCACGAAATCACAACGCGCTTGTTTCCCGCGCTTACATCGAGAAACTAGTGGCGTATTCACCCGTCCTAGAAGTCTGGCTAAAGGACAGCGTGTATTCTGATGTCGGAAGCGCGTATATCGTTGGACGCGTAACACGATTCGACAAAAAAAAAGCCCTGCTTGAAATTTAATGGATCGACACACAGTTCCAGAAGAAAAGTGAGTACTTGAACATAAGCATAGTGCAGCGCGGCGTTGAAAACTACAGTAACATAATGTCGTCACCATCGAAACCGGCATAGACCGCTCTTTGTCATGCTGATCAAAGCGAGATCGAAGTTCAAGAAGATGCCAGTGACATTGAAGCTGTGGAGAACGACCGCTACGACCCAGAATTTGTTTTTCCGTCGTCGATGACGGAAGTGGAGGCAATCAATTGAAAACTTGAAGTTTGACCCCAGAAGCACAAATGGAAGCTCCTTCCAATCTTTACGAACATCATGACGGAGGCACGGAGACTAGGATTCGACCGGAATATTGTCATTTGTTTACGCACTCACCTTCATCGGCATTTTTTGCGTACATCCCTGTCTACTTTTGATTCAAAGTAGCTCACCAAACTAACAAAGCGATGCGTGAATACGAACGTGAAACCCGTATCACACACCGACCTCTTTTTACGTTGCAAGAAGTGATGACTTTTCTGGGTATTTTGCTGTATATGGCACCGGTGGACAAGGGTGAATACGCTAATTATTGGGGACAGCAAGTGGAAGATAGAATATTGGGTGGCTGCAGTGTTGGGCTCGATAATATCATGCCTCTTGCAAGATTCAAGCTGTTACGAGTGTCATTTTGCTTTAGAGCAATTTCAAAGCGAGCTCAACATTCGGCTAACGTTGCAACACCAATTTCTTCACTGAGGGCTGGACCTACTGCTGCTTCAGTGAATGACGCTCTCAATGACGATGCGAGCGCCACTGCAGATGGCTCGAGCGTGGCTACACCTCAGAGCTCATCGGAATACCAGCGAGAGGGAGTTGAGTCGACTTCAAGGTCGGACCATCAAGTGCATACCGATCATGCTACTAACAACATGCCGATAGCATCGCCTACACAATTATCTACGCAGCAACCTCAAAGTACGCATCAAGCGTCAAATGAAACCAGCAAGCGAGATGCACTCGCTCGAATTCGAACACTTGTGAATTTTTTATGAAAGTGACTGGCGGAAAATACGTCGAAGTTGGTCGAGATGTTGCATTGGATGAAGCCAGCGTGGCATGTCGTTCCAAGTTCGGAAGGCGGCTTATCATGTTTAACCCCATGAAACCAGGAGGGAAATACCATTTTCGGCTTTATATGCTGTGTTGTTCTACGACTTGGATTGCTGTCAATTTCCGAGTGCACTGTGAGAGTGATGTATCGGATCGGCTTCATAATATTGCATCTGATGCTGAAATTGAGGAGCTGCGCCAAGATTTAGATGCACTCGCCGTCGTTCGTGGCCAAGTAGTGGAAGTTGCCCGTCCACTGTATCATACCAGTCGGGTTATTAACGCGGATAACTACTACATGTCCGTGCAACTACTTGCTGCATTGCAGCTCAAAGGACTTTACGGTCGAGGGACAGTTCGAAAAAATAGCATGCACTTCCCAAACCATGTCATCCTGAAGAAAACCGAGTGTACAAGAGAAAAGTTTCGGCAAGCTGTGTCGCTGAACCACCAGATGACTGCAGTTTCCTGGTTCGATAGTTCCATTGTCAAAATGATATCAAACGCTGACAGTTCAACAGCAACGGAGCTAACCCGTCGAGTAGGAAGTACAATGCAGCCTTACCGAGCCCCATCATGCGTATCGCAATACAACGAGCACATGCAGGGTGTCGACCGCCTGGACCAGCTGCGTGCGCGATTTTCCATCGCTGATGGACATTCCTTCAAAAAATGGTACAAGAAGCTGGCAATGTCACTAGTAGATGTCGCTAGAGTCAATGCATACATGTCGAGAAAGCTTGGCGTGGATATGAGTAAGGAGAGAGACCCTCACCGCGCTTTTGTGACTCAATTGGCCGAAGAGCTACTCTCTGGAAAATGGATGGAGGCACCAAGTGATCGCCGGATGCTGTACGGAAACGCACGTACTGGTAATAGTGTCGATCTATGTGGTGCTGCAACTACATGGAGTATGACAGTGGAAACACCCGATATTGTCGATAGCCCTAAAAAAGTTTGTACTACTGTTTCTTCGAAGCAACTTTTTACTGAGAGCAAGAAACGACGTCAATGCGTGATTTGTCGCTGGGAAAACCGCTTACCAACTGTCGTGACTGATCACTGTACGCTGCACAACGTATGCCTTTGTCAACTTCTTCACACCGCCCCAGAAAGACCGTACTTCTGCCAAACAGCACGATGGACGTGCTGGGAGAAGTTTCATAACTTTTACCTGCCTCGGAACCTTTTCTCCGTAAAGGGGAACATTATGAAGGCGTCCGAGCTATACAAGTTGAAGCAGAGCGACTCGACGTTACCTCCCCCACAGAACAAAAAGGGTCGAGCAGCTAGAAGAATTCTTTGATATTATCGATGTAAACATCAATATCTCTTTGTATAAATGTAAACGCTGATGAGGTTTGTCCAGCTCGCAGGTACTTGGATCACGTCCTCTATCTCCCAACGACTACAAAAATCTTTTGTACAAGCGCTGTTGTGGCGAGGGCACACCTCACTGGTAAACGCAACGACCCACGCGTTCAACATAAAAAATAACTCTCCGTTGATGTAATTGTTCGTGGACGGCTCAAACTTCAGATTATTTGCGAAGACAATGGTGGCTGTCGAGAACGGTGTTATCGCCGAGATTTTGATTTTGCGCACATCAGCACCATACAATTTCACTTTAGCAAGTGATGGCCACCGTAACGAATTGCTGCTAACTGCATTTGAGCCATGTCCGATGAGCTCGCGGCGAATTTCGACTCCGAGACTTGCTCGAACTGCCGTTTGTAGCGCGAATTGCCCCAATACGTTACCGATACCACAGCCGATGTCAAGAAACACATCTTGGGCATCAATAGTTTTGATTTTGGAGATAGCAGCGATAAGACTACTAATAGCAGCTGGAAGAAGCTCCCCAGCATTCAACGCCGGGGCTGCCGCAGGATAAATGATATCTTTTCTTGATGCATAATGAAAAATGGCTGACATCGTACCAGCTGCTGCGTGAGGAGATAGTAAACAGTTCTTTCGTGAATCAGATCGCTGCGTAGTAGACTGCGCCAACCCAATTGCATCCAAAGGCTGGATAGAGGCCACAGGTAAGGATGCCGGAAAGACCATTACTTCGCTACGCTCCTTTGCTTTTATCGCCACCGCCCCATGCACTTCACTAGGATAGGCTTCGATTTGCTGACTTGGCGTCACTTTCTCCGATTCCAACACGTTTTGTGTAGCTATGGGTGCCAACTGGCTGAGCTGTGTATCCATACAAATTGGGCTTGCTGTTGAGCTCAATGTGCTCTCTGGATCTTGTGGTGCTGGAGTGCAGGCTGCCGAATCTGCAACACCAGCGTGCTACGACGACCTCGCCGAGCTTGTACCTTAGTAAAAAATGACGGCGGAAAGCTTGTCAGATTCCTGCCAAATGTTCGCTTTAGAGCATTCAATCTCTGAGCGAGCTGCACGGGACTTCGTCTCCAGCGTCACATCTTCTTGGCCACCTCACTCCAAGCTACTTTGCTACCGCGCTCTGTGTAGGTGCGAGCGAGCTGCACTAGCGCCTTATCTTCTTCCTCCAAGAACGTGGTCCGAGGCATGGCGACAATTTAGAAATCGGCATGATAGCTCCAGCTTGTGCTGACGGTCGAGTATGCAAGCATCTTGATGAGACTATTGAAAAGTTACCATCTTCAGGGTACTAGCAGGGGAAACTTATCTTGCTTTAATTAATAGTCTATATCAGTAATTTTAGTCTTTTTGACTGCAATCAGAAGATACAAATGCTGTTGTTACAAATCGCGGTGTGTGGAAACATGGATACAAAGCAAAACATGCTTATAAAGCTCCTTTTGAAGCGATTTTCTTAGCGGCTCCTGAAAACCCGACAAAAGGTGCCAGAATAGCACCTTTTGCCGCAAAAGGGTTAAAGAATGGACAAGGTGTGGGATGCAAATGGCACGCCATCATCTTTACCGACGCTGACTGGTCAGGTGACACCTCGGACGCAAAGTCAGTGTCTGGCGCCGTACTGGTATTGAACTGCTCCGTGATTGCTTGGGCATCCAAGAAGCAAACGTCTGTTGCGCTCTCCACCATGGAGGCTGAATACGTGGCTGCTGCAATGGCGGTAATAGACGCTGTCTGGGTGAAGCAACTGCTCGTGGAAATTGGCCTCTGGACAAAGGAGAGGTTGATCAGTTTGCAAGTGGATAACCAGTCTGCTATCAAGACAATGTACATGTAGAATGAGATAACGACCACACGCAGTAAGCACATTAATGTGCTTTACCATTTTATTCGCGACGTGATCAAGCGTGGTGATGTGGCAGTATCCTACTGTCCCACGCAACAGCAGCTCACC
>NW_003303624.1:176953-180098 GCF_000142945.1 Phytophthora infestans T30-4
CAAGTGTTGCTGCCGCACCAGGATGGCTTTTCGGGATAGGTGGGGAGAGCTACGGAAGGCTGGGTGGACGTCAAAGAAACCCACAGGTCTCTCAGACGATTACACGTATCTTCAGCCCGGGAAAACGACCAAGGGTGTGCGCGGTGAAGATTACTTCGTTGGAGCAAACGAGCTGATGCTTTACCTTGACAAGGTCGACCTAGGTAAGGCATGGTCTGCTCAAATTTGTCTGGTGGACTGTCTAACACTGGTATTCCGTTGGAGAAGCTTAGGACGCAGAAGTTAGGCTCCGATAAGGTCATGCTGAGGAATAAGAAGCTTGTACCAAGGCCAAAAGCGGCAGCTAAGGCCATCGTAAGACCCAAGCTGCTGCGAAAGCTACTCGAAGGGAAATCAACCCGTCAACTCGAAAGAAACCTGTGGCAGTGGCAAAGACGATACAGCGGCAGAAGAACAGCGGCGACGAAGGTAAATAGTAAGTTATATGTACAGTATACTGTGAAATTTAATCGTGTATATCCATTGCAGCTCTTGCTGTGCCGGTATCAGTTCCTCATACGCCAGTATCACCGTCGACAAGAGTCATATCCGATGTTCCCCTTGTGACTCGCAAACAGTGATGCATACAGCTCACCTGAGTGTGCATAATGTATGTATGCGGGATGATACATGCTTGAAGCTACATCTAACTTGTATGTTGGTGTTTAATGTGTAGCTACTTCACCAGTGACATCACGCAACCTTGACTCATACTTTGTGCAGGTGGACGTCAGTGACTCATTAATTGACTCAATCCATGATGAAGATCCACTCGATGATTGCAATAGCACACTGAGAGCACCAACCGAAGAGGAGGCAAAGGAAATACCTGTTGGTGCCAATAACGGAAGTATACACAACATACACATGTTACGATGCTCCACTAACTTATATTTGTTTGAAGCACGCAAATTTCAAACGGAAGACGCGTGAGACCATTCGTAAAGAACTACTTAGAATTTCGTCGGTTACGCCTCGTGAGTTGTGTGTTCTTGTGGGATTGTTGCTGGCGAGATCTATCGCCCCCAACAAAGAGAATTTGACGACCACTGGCGAACGACTGATCAAGGTGGGATCCTACGCGGCTGCTTCGGTCAGTTCATGAACCGTGACCGTTTCATGCACATGCCATGCAACTTACACTTCAGTTCTAACGAGGACGCACGAGCGACCACAGATTGAGCCTGGAAATTACGACCCGTGATTGATGCACTTCAGAATCGTTTCGCTGCTGGCTTTACTCCCCCGGCCGTCATGGCCTTCGACGAGGCCATGCTTTCCTCTTGGTCGACGTTCAACAGAATGAGGGTCTAAATGAAAGACAAACCCCATAAATGGGCCACAAAGTTGTTCATGTTGTGCTGCTCCACAACCGCCTACTGCATTCGGTGAGTTCGGCATGTGTCTTCGGACACACCTGCGTTTTTATCTGTTCTAAAGTTTTCTTATCATGTATCATACATACTAACTATATTGCATGTTGTATCTTACAGATTTGAAGTGTACTGCGGTAAAAAAGAGCGTGCTGGTAGCACCAGCTCCACGGACTATAAGTCCGGCATAGCAGCAGTCGTTCGCAATATCAATGAAGTATTTGGTCCGACGGCACCGGAAAACGGCGACATGCGACTCGTAGTGACCGACAGATTCTACACAGCGGTGCCACTTTACATGCAATTGATCACTATGAGATTTTACTCAATAGGGACTGTCCGTACCGATAGAAAAGGGTTGAGTGCACAGTTGATCCCTAAGAAGAAGAAATGTGAAGCGAAGAAAACCCTACAAGTAACAAGAAATCGCCCTGCAAATATTATACGTGGAACGTTCGTCGTCACAAAAGCCTCTCATGTTCCTGACATGCGTCTGGTGCGCTGGTGGGACACTCGTGCTGTCTATATGCTGAGTACCGGTGGCAGCGTGGAGATGAATTGTATTGTGCACCGCGATAAGCTCACTGGAGACCAGCAAGAGGTAGCGTGCACACGGATAGTGAAAGACGATCAAACATACATGGGAGGAGTGGACGTCCACGCTTACAACGGTAAGTACTTAAATCACGTATTGTACAAGATAGGGGGACTTCTAAACACTTATGCTACATGTTGTAGGTGATCGCTGCAACTGTGTATGAAGTACGGGAAATTTTACAAGTCACTATCTCTAGGTCTTGTTGACCTCGATGTGATCAGCGCCTACATAATTTACAACGCTGGGCGTTGTTTGGGGGGGTGGTTGCGGCAACCCCCCCCCAAGATTAGCCACATCAAGTTTGTGAAGCAGTTGCATCTTGAGCTGTGTCAACTGCGTGAGATTGACTGGAAGAACTTGAATATCAATGAGAGCTTTCAAGCGACACCCTCGAAACAAGTTCGGCGCCGACAATCCACCCACCAACCCTTGCCGAACGACGAATTGCGGCCAGGAAACAATCAATCAGGAAGAAAACGGAGAACAAGGGCGTGTAAGGTTTGTTCGATTCTCAAGGGGACTGACAATGCCCGTAGTTGTGACTCTCCTACTTACTGCAGTGCATGCAAGCTACCGACCACATCGAAGAGGCCCCTCGCGTGGCGTGTCTTTTCGTGTGAAAAAATACGACACACCCATAACGGCGCCGCAATGTCTTGTTTTGACATTTGGTACAAGGCCTGACGCAACGGAAGCATGCTACCTACGAAGGCCAGTAAGAAGCGCCAGATCCGCGCGCGATGGCCTGGAGCACGAATGGAGGCCGACACTAACGCAGAGAGCGAGGTCGATGGCGCAGATAACGAGGAGCACACCGAGAACGTGTGATCTAGTGATGAGTGTACAGATGCTGCTCGAAAGCGGGCCCGTCTGGCAACCGAAACTGAGGTTGCTGACTAATAATGTGCTTGCGCCCGTAGGTTTGTTCTTATTTTAGCTATGGGCTTTTGGTGCGTCATGGATTTTTTTACATCTGATTTTTTGCATTCATTATGTACTTCTGTTTCTAAAATTTTTTCAGTCTCCACACGTTTTTTTTTACACTCCCGCCCCGGTTTTACTGACAATCATACAGCTGTGTAGTAATAACATGTATTTTTGCAACTCTTGTACTAAGGAAATAGTGGAGGTCCAA
>NW_003303624.1:207723-210886 GCF_000142945.1 Phytophthora infestans T30-4
CAGCAGCAGCGCTGCTTGTAGAGATCGCCCCATTCTCACCCTTCAGCCGCTCACTTACCAAATGAAGTCACTGGCTGCGACTGTCAGTAGCCCCCTGCACACGCTGCTCACAGCTGAACAATGAAGGTTTGATTTGAATTGGCTTACGAACCCTTCGTACCTTCTAACCGTGAGAACCACTAAAAAAGTACGCAAATCCTGCATTAAATGCAGCAACTTCACTCACTTGTACGCAAATCCTGCATTAAATGCAGCAACTTCACTCACTTGTGGCTCTTGGGATCCGTCAAGCTCGCCACGACTTCGGCAACGGAAGCTCGCAGCACATTGTTTGGTATTAGTTCCATCGGGGTTTGGCCTTCTCGGTCTTCAGCAGTGAGGTTGGCGCCGTGCTTCAATAGTTTTTCCCACATAACTGGGTACATCGCTAAGCGTGCAGCTTGATCGACAAAAGGCCTCGTCCAGATCGGACGAAGAGGCACCACTGCGTGCACATTCTTTTGACCGGCTGCAACAAACGAAGCTATATGGCTGTAGGCAGAGTATCAGATCGTAGTGATACGTAGACTTGTATCGAATAGTAGCCCGTGTACGTTACATAAAGTACTTTCGCTGTCTACTTTTCAGTACGGCGTCCTATTTGATGTGTCAGTGCATAGCTCATTTCGCAAGGTCGCAAATGGGTATATATGCTATGCCCTCGGGATAGCCAAAACCTATGCATAGGGTCACTGTCGCTTTCACGGTACATTTGCGTCGTCGTGCTGGCTTACTGTGCTTACGTCTCTGATGTATCAGTCTATATGACCAAGCAGGTCCTTACTGGACACAGGCCATACTGCAGCGATACTGGCAAGCTGGCCGCGCGTCTGTCACCTGTGTTCAACGCAGTATCTACGCGCGTGGCGGGTACACCTTACAGCTGTCCGCGACTGAGCCGAGCTCTTATCTTGACTATTATGGACAGGGCACTAAAGTATAGTACTGCGTACAGACAGTTCGACTTACCACACCCACCGGTATTGTTTGCGCTACCACACTCGTGCTCGTATCTATGTAGACAGCAACTTAATCGTCGCGTGTAGTGCTCAATCGATGCTGTAGTTTCAGTTTGTGAGCGCATATTAATGGAACATACGCTGTGAGCGCTGATGTCACAGATAGCATGGTTTGCATGTATCCAAGTGAGCGAGTGTACTCTCGATCTATTGCTACGCGGAAGCAGATAGGGACGGTCAGCTTGCAAGGGTATGCAGTAGACACCATGCGCTAATTATTATTTGAAACGCGCTACCCTCTGTAGGTGCGTCAACACTATTGGTAGCGCCATAGTCAGTTACCGTATGTGCGGCTCCAAGCCTCGTACCGTCAACCAGTATACTAAATACAAATATAGGTAGGAAAATGGGGGCCTAAAAGGGTATATCTACCAATTACTTGCTCTTCTGCTGCTTCTTTTACTCGATGTACTTGGCGTTCTGAACGGTCAGCTTGCGAGGGCGGCTGCGCCTCTTTTCTTCTTGGGGTAACAGTCAGGACCCATCGCCTTCTTGACGTTCGCCAGGCTTTCCTGGCGGCGCACATCGGCCGAATCAGGTGGTGGGGGCTTTTCCTCCCAAAACTCAACCGCTTTTGGGCCGTTCTCGCAGGCAATACAGCGCCGCACGATGTCCCGCCCGCTGATTGTACGGAATGCGTAGCCGTACTGCAGCTTCCCGCAGCAGACGCAGCGCGCTCGGGGATCCGTCGTAGACCGCTGCGGGTTCAGCAGAAGCGGGTCAATCTTCGCCTCGCATTGCTTGCACGTAGGGCCCACCATTTTGCAAACGTGCGGATGTTAGCAAAATATTTTGTTTTAACCAATTACTTGCGTCCAAATATTAGCCAATAGCTTGGAAATATAAGGCTGGTATTTATTATTTAGAAACATATTAAAAAGTTGATACTAACGTTTTGGCTTTGCTATAATAATACTTTTATCATATATCCAAACAAATACATACTTTACAGGCAATAAAAGTGACTAAAAGACTAATGTACCGTGCGCGCATGCATTCGTCGGGTGCAGTGCACGGGAGCAGATAGTGCAATGACCGTGCAGCCGCGCGCCTTCATTGCACGGTGGCAGTGGTGAGTGCCAGGTGACGTAAAACAGATATATATTCGCAAAGTCCCTACAAAAAGCGCTGGTCGTGAAGCCTACTTTAATATTAAAAAATACTATCGTCTCTACTTTAGAAAATGTGTGGAAAATAGCATCGCCGAGCTCTTACAAATGCGGCCTGTGAAGCTTATATTAGTAATATTAATACTATTGATATCGTCTTTACTTTCGAAAAGTGTGTGGAAAATAGCATCTCAGAGCTCTTACAAAATACTGGTCTGTGAAGTCTACATAAATACTGTAATGATAAATATCTCTATTTGAGAGGTGTGCAGAGCTCTTAGAAAATAAAAGTTGGTAAGTGTGCCCGATTTGCAGTACATACGACAGGTTTTGCGTAGCTGAATGTCGATAATCAAGTATCTGCTGGCTGTTTGCATCCAATCAATGTGTTTCGTTCGGGGCAGAAATGTTTACCTTACGTCCAATCGCGAGGGAGAGAGGCGGTCTGATCGTGCAAGATCCAGTACCAGTGTCGCAGGTCGGCAGGTATTGACCAATCAGGGCGCGAGTTAATTGTGTCACGCTTTTGGATATATTTGTAATTTTGGCATAGTTAGGTCGAGTCAGAAAGATAGGCGCGGTCGGTACGATGGAAAAAATTCTATTGGAAAGGCCGAGTGTAGCCATGCGAAAAAGCAGGAAAAAGCAGCAAGAAAGGAACCGGACGGACTTATTGACAGACGGACGGACAGACACGCTGCAAGGTTAGGGGGTGGTAAACTAGCGGTCTGGGCGTCCGCTCCGCGGACGCTAGGGCATGGTTGGTTGGTGTAGAGAGGGGCCGACCACCTCCGATGCGCTGCGGTGGGCTTAGATTTTCTTCTCAAAGCGGAGCAACATATAGTACATGTATACGTGTGGCTCTACGTATATTAACTGTACGTGTCGAAAACAACACCGACACACAGAACTCTTATAGCGCTCACATGTTATGGGTAGACACGACCAGGGGTTAGCGGGATCTGCAAGAAGGAGCACCATCTTATCCGGGAGAGA
>NW_003303624.1:210986-215088 GCF_000142945.1 Phytophthora infestans T30-4
CTTGTCCTAAACCGTAGTCAATTCCGCCGGGGTCGAACACCGTCGCCGCTGAGGTCGTTACTCCGACCTCAGCTATAGTACCTTCCAACAGTGATACCTCTGGTAAATCATAGTTGTCGTCTGCGTCAGGGCCCATCTTCGCTGAGTTCACTGCGAAGGTCGATCTGACTCCTGCGTGTTCAAACTTACCTCCGAGTTAAATGGTGTCATCGTCATGCTGCCTAACCACTTCCGAACCGGTTTCAACCTCCATAGTCTCCAACGCTGAGTCCGCCGTAGCCGGGTCGTTGTTCGGTTTTATTCCTTCAGGTAGTGATACCTCCAGACTATCATAGTCCTTGGTCGCGTCGAAGTGCTCATCCGCTGAGTTGGTTACGGAAGACGGGTCAGTATCAATGATGCTACGAAATATGCGTAGATCGGTGAGGAATCCCAGTGTAGCTAGAGTAAATACGCCTACTCACACATATTACCCATCTGCACGTCATCGCCGTGAGGCAGTCGACACATATCATCGATTGCGACGGTCGAATAGAGCAATGTTAATCAGCTCCGCGCGCGAAGTATCTTTTAGGATAGGTAGTATTTGCCGATGGTCGCCACAAACATCAATATTATGCTTTAAATTTATTCTGCTGAGCTGTTTGTGATGTTACTGAAGGGTATTTCCACTATCTTCCGCATGCATTTATCTTACTTGCATAGCTGACGTACTTTCTGACTTATTGGCATAGCTACTGACTGACAGAGTGGCGTAAATCCTTTCCGACTGACATTATACTGGGTCCGATATGTACGACAAAAGGCCTCGTCCAGATCGGACGAAGTAGCACCACTGCGTGCACATTCTTTTGACCGGCTGCAGCAAACGAAGCTATATGGCTGTAGGCAGAGTATCAGATCGTAGTGATGGTTAGACTTGAATTGAAATAATAGTTCATGTACATTAGATGGAGTACTTTCGCTGCCTACTTATCAGCTCGGCGTGCTATTTGATGTGTCCGTGCATATATCGCGAGGTCGTTAATGAGTGCATTTGCCACGCGCTCGTGATATTACCAACCTATGCATGGGGTCCCTGTTTCCTTATCGGGACGTTTGCGTCTTCGTGCTAGCTTTCTGTGCTTACGCTTTGATGTTTAGTCTGTATGATCAAGCGCGTCCTTACTGGGCACAGGCCATACTGCAGCGATACTGGCAAGCTGGCCGCGCGTCTGTCACCTGTGTTCAACGCAGTATCTACGCGCGTGGCGGGTACACCTTACAGCTGTCCGCGACTGAGCCGAGCTCTTATCTTGACTATTATGGACAGGGCACTAAAGTATAGTACTGCGTACAGACAGTTCGACTTACCACACCCACCGGTATTGTTTGCGCTACCACACTCGTGCTCGTATCTATGTATACAGCAACTTAATCGTCGCGTGTAGTGCTCAATCGATGCTGTAGTATCAGTTTGTGAGCGCATATTAATGGAACATACGCTGTGAGCGCTGATGTCACAGATAGCATGGTTTGCATGTATCCAAGTGAGCGAGTGTACTCTCGATCTATTGTTACGCGGAAGCAGATAGGGACGGTCAGCTTGCAAGGGTATGCAGCAGACACCATGCGCTAATTAATATTTGAAACGCGCTACCCTCTGTAGGTGCGTCAACACTATTGGTAGCGCCATAGTCAGTTACCGTATGTGCGGCTCCAAGCCTCGTACCGTCAACCAGTATACTAAATACAAAGATAGGTAGAAACATGGTGGCCATAAAGGGTATATTTACCAATTACTTGCTCTTCTGTTGCTTCTTTTGCTCGATGTACTTGGCGTTCGGGCGGTCAGCTTGCGAGGGCGGCTGCGCCTCTTTTTCATCTTGGGAACCAGTCAGGACTCATCGCCTTCTTGACGTTTGACAGGCTTTCCTGGTGGCGCACTTCGGCCGAACCAGGTGGCGAAAGCTTTTCTCCCAAAACTCAACCGCTTTTTTAAGCCGTTCTCGCAGGCAATACAGCGCCGCACGATGTCCCGCCCGCTGATTGTACGGAATGCGTAGCCGTACTACAGCTTCCCGCAGCAGACGCAGCGCGCTCGGGGGTCCGTCATAGACCGCTGCGGGTTCAGCAGAAGCGGGTCAATCTTTGCCTCGCATTGCTTGCACGTAGGGCCACCATTTTGCAAACTGTGAGTAAGTTAGCAACATATATTGTTTTAACCAATTACTTGAGTCCAAATATTAGCGAATAACGGTACTGTAACGCTGGTATTTATTATTAGGCAAAATATTAAAAATGTTTTATATTTTTACTTTTCGGCTTTGCTTTAATAGTAATATTATTAGATGACCAAACAAATACATACTTTACATGCAATATAGCTTGCCTAAGACAGTTATCTATCGTGCGCGCATGCATCTGTCGGGTGTGGTGCACGGGAGCAGATAGCGCAATGACCGTGCAGCCGCGCGCCTTCATTGCACGGTGGCAGTGGTGAGTCTCAGGTGACGTAAAAAAGATATATATTCACAAAGTCCCTACAAAAAGCGCTGGTCGTGAAGTCTACTTTAATATTAAAAATACTATCGTCTCTACTTTAGAAAATGTGTGGAAAATAGCATCGCCGAGCTCTTACAAATGCGGCCTGTGAAGCTTATATTAAGCATAGTAGTACTATTAATATCGTCATTACTTTGAAAAGTGTGTGGAAAATAACATCCCAGAGCTCTTACAAATACTGGTCTGTGAAATCTACATTATTAATAATAAATATCTCTATTTGAGAAGTGTGCAGAGCTCTTAGAAAATAAAGTGGTTACTGTGCCCGATTTGCAGTATCTGCGCAGCTCGCCTGGCCGTTTGCATCCAATCGATGCGTTTCGTGCTCGGCAGAAATGTTTACCTTACGTCCAATCGCGAGGGCGATAGACGGTCTGATCGTGCGACAGATCCAGTCAGTGTCGCAGGTCAGCAGGTTTTGCCCAATCAGGGCGCGAGTTAATTGTGTCCGCTTTTGGATATAATTGTAATTTTGGCATAGTTAGGTCGAGTCAGAAAGGTAGGCGCGGTCGGTAAGATGGGAGAAACCTGTATTAGACAGGCCGGGTGTAGCCATGCGAAAGGGTAGGAAAAAGCAGAAAGACAGGGAGTGCGACGGACGGATTGACAGACGGACGGACAGACAGACCGACAGGTTACAAGGTTAGGAGGCGGTAAACTAGCGGTCTGGGCGTTCGCTCCGCGGACGCTAGGGCATGGTTGGTTGGTGTAGAGAGGGCTGACCACCTCCGCTGCGCTGCGGTGGGCTTAGCTTGTTTAACTCAAAGCAACATAAATTATATATTCCGTGTTCTACTTATGTTATGATCCAAAACAACACCGCACACAATATCCTGAATGCTCACATATTATGGTAGACATGACCAGGGTTTAACGTGATCTGCAAGATGAGCACAATCTTACCCGGGAGGTTTCGTCTATAGTCTCATTTGAGCGCATAGCTCCCACAATGACGCCAATCGGAGGCGCGCGTGGTTGCAAATGTAATATATGCTGTTCAGAAGACGGGTCAGTATCCATGATGCTACGGAATTGGCATAGATCGGTGAGGAATCCTAGTTTGGGGGTCTAAATACGCCTCCTCAAACATAATACCATATGTCACGTCATCGCGGTGAGACAGTCGACACCATATCTTTGATTGCGACGGTCTATTAGAGCAAGGTTTGGTCAGCCTTCCGCGAAGTATCTTTTAAGACAGTTTTGTTTTGCTAATGATCGCCACAAACAATAATATTATGCTTTGCAACAGTTCCGCTGAGCTCTTTATGATAATACTGTAGCGTCTTTCCACTTTTTTCCGCATGCATTGATCTTACTTGCATAGCTGACACACTTACTGACTTATTTGCATAGCTACTAACTGACAGAGTGGTGTAACTCTTTTCCGAGTGGCATTTACTGGTTCCGATATGTAAGAAAAACATACGAAGCCACATGGAGGTAGGCAGATTATCATATCGTAGTGGTGTTTAGACGTGAATCGAATAGTACAGCACGAACGACGCGTCTCACCAGCTACCGTCACCTGAAACGTTCTCCGCCCACACATGCGCGG
>NW_003303624.1:215760-219123 GCF_000142945.1 Phytophthora infestans T30-4
TGTGCTTATCGGCGCCTTTTAATTATGCTAACTAACGCGTACACAGGCAGCGCCCTTTGCGTGGCCTTGCAGACCGCAGCTGATAATGAGAGCAAAATGAAATTTAAGCGGTGCTTTTAAGTACGATGTGTAGTCCACATACAGTGTGTACAAAACGTAATGTTGATTTTAGCCAATGGGGGCCGCCTTCGCTGCGCTCGACAGCTTTTTAGCGAATCGACGCCGCCTTCGCTGCGCTCGGCAGCCAGTAGAATGCGCGTATTTGCGTTACATTCTAGAACCCTACCCTCGGACGGACAGACGGACACCAGACTCCACTAGGGGGGTAAGACTAGCGGTCTGGGCGCCCGCTCCGCGGACGCTAGGGCATGGTTGGTTGGTGTAGTGTGGGCTGTCCGCCTCCGCTGCGCTACGGCGGATGAAAGAACATTCTGAAATCAAAGCTAAATGTATTATATGAATTACGTGCCCTACCAAGTCCGCGTCCCAAAGATCTCCCTGTACACAATATTGTTGGTGTGTACGTTCCCGTCCTCATCGATGGCCTCTGGATCCACCGCAATCTTGATCGCCTTCCTTGAAGTAACTCTCGACAAAGCCACATACAGCTGGCCATGTGCGAAGACCGGTGATTCCAAGTAGATACCCACGTGGTGGATCGATTGTCCTTGGGCCTTGTTGATAGTCATGGCAAACGCTGGAACCACGGGGAACTGCTTACGCTTGAGTTTGAACGGGAACTCCTTGTCATCGTCCTCACTATAAAAGACGATCCGAGGAATGAACACCTTCTTACCCTTGAACGGCCCGGACATAATGCTGGCCTCGATGCTTCTCTCGCGCAGTGACACAACCCGAAGCCGCGTTCCATTGCAAAGTCCTGCGTCGCTATTCAGGTTTCTAATCATGATGATAGGTGTTCCAACCTTCAGAACAATTCTGTGCGGAGGGATACCGGAAAAGTTAAGCGAGTTCAAGAACTCCTGCTCAAACATGTTTGCATCCCCGACCCCTTCGAGGCTGTCCACCGAGAGATACTCCTTCGTTTCACCCGATAGCCGTTCCGCAACCATGTCGTTGATACGCCGAACACTTGCATTTGTGGGGGCTAGTATGGCCCGCTCAACGTAGTATTCATCGGGTAAATTCTCAGTATCAACGCCCGGGTACACCGCATCTATCAAGGCGTTGACATTGCGTACTCTTCGGTCGTCTTCAACTTCGTCCAAGTCTCGCTCGTGTTCCTCGTCCGCCGGAGGTAGTAGCCTGAAACTTGGGGGAGAATAAGTGGGAGGCTCTGCCGTCTGTGACCTTCTTATACTGCCGAGATCGCCTGCGAAACCGCTCTTGCTCTTTTCGCTGATCCCTTTGTTCTTCCGTCATGCCCCCTGTATGGTCCCTCCGCGCCGCTGTATTCTGATCGCGATCTACTTGACGCTGCTCATCCGTCATGCCCCCTCTATGGTCCCTTCGCGCTGCTGTGTTTACATGACGCTCAGCGTGACGCTGCTCATCTGACATGCCGTTCCTGCGATATCGGTGTGCGTCTGTATTTTGGTCACGCTCCGCTTGGCGCTGTTCATCTGACATGCCTTCCCTGCGACTGTCGTGTCCCACTGCATCCCGAATCCTTGCATTTTGACTATCCTCCTCTGTTCTTGTGACTCTGTGGTTGGACTGCGCATCTCGATAATACGCTTGATGAGCCGCCAGGTCTTCTGGAGCCATTCGATCGCGTCGTACCCTCGCTAGCTCGGCATCTCGTCCGCGGTCTAGGATAACCCGGGAGTCGGATCTGGTAGCTCTACGTATCCGTTTCCTCTCCGCATCCTTCGCTCGTGTCCGTAGTTTTTGTGAGCTCGTCATAGCGCCTCGCCTGGCCCGAGCTCTTTCCGCATCGCGCGCACGTTTAGCCGCAGCTCTATCGTCTGCAATCCCTGACGCTCCAATCTGGAAGCCGCGGGCATTGTCGACAGGGTGTTCACAATGCGCGTCCTCCTCAAATCGTCGTTGATGCTCAGCAGGATCGTCTTCTTCTGTCTTCTCCTCGCTCTCTACCGCCGGACCAGCTACTTTCATCTGTCCGGATTCAGTTGGTGCTGGGGTTTCAACTAACTCAAGCTGCTCCAATTCTTGGATTGCCTTGCGGTAGCGGGCCTCTGCGGTACGAAGCCTCTGTTTACGGAGTTGTCTTTCCTTACGCGATTCTTCGTGGGATTGGGATGCGTTCTCACGCCGGGCTCGTTGCACGCGATCATCTAGCTCCTCGCGGGTAATTCTAACCATTGGACAGAGTTAGTCGAGTTAATTCTGCACCAAATCCCGCTACACAATTGTTGGGGAACCTTTTTCTTTCCTCGGGCCTCTTGCCATGTCCTTCTATCTTGAACGCGTCTATCGCCTGATCTAAATGGAAAATAATTACATGGGCGGTTAGACTCGAAAGTCTAAGTGCACTGGGACCTATTTTACAGCTATTTCATGAATATAAGCACCAAAACATGGACACAGTAGCTTAAGCAACGTGGTTATCGAAAAGAACCCCGAACTTTCCTTTCCAGTACTAATCCAGAAGCTCTCTGCGAATAGAACACATCACTGTCATTTCCATCCCGGCTCCTCGGATTACAAACAACTTAGAAGTATCGTCACTCTAGGGGGCTTGTTGGTCCAGTCAGCTTTTGCTTAGGCACTCCCTTGGCCGACGTGTTACAGCCCTCAGCTCACGCTCCGACGGGTCCAAATTACCTTGCACGGCTGTGGACCAAGCAGCTGTACATAGTAATTCAGACGCCGCATCGCGCTGTTGCCTCTTGGGTACGTCAAAGCTGTTGCCTCATCCCTGTTGAGTGGTTGCCCAGGTCTGTTCGATACCGTCCAGTCCTTCAGGTTATGTCAGTAGTATGCACAGGGTGTCCGAGAACGACCCAGCCCCTCACGGGGCTCACACAGTTCCGAAAATGCTCTAAAACTGTCTATTATGACGCTCTGCTATCTAAGTGTACAGGCGCGGGACTCACTCATGCTCTTAAAGAGTTTTTTGTTGTCATGATCTCTTGGTCTTGAACATCCTTGCATTTGTATCTTTGGGCTACTTGCTCTTGTGAGACCCGACTGCTGCATTCCTTTCCGTCCCGGCAGAAGGCTCTCGCAAAAGGTGGTCTTGACATGGGAGGTCGGAGGTTAAGGAGAGATCTGAAATTGGGGACTTGTTACGGGTCCGTACCCCTTATAGCAGTGACATAAGTTTGCGCTCTGTAACAGGGGGGGCAGGAGGTATTTCGCCCATACCCCCCCCCCCACAGCGCAGGGGGGGGGGAAGAGGGAGGGAGGGATATATATGTCTTCTTATTCCTCACCTAC
>NW_003303624.1:219223-224298 GCF_000142945.1 Phytophthora infestans T30-4
TTCGTATATAACATCCCTGAGCTCTTACAAAATACTGGTCTGTGAAGTCTACATTAATAATAATAAATTTCTCTATTTGAAAAGTGTGCAGAGCTCTTAGAAAATAAAGTGGTTACTGTGCCCGATTTGCAGTACATACGACAGGTTTTGCGCAATAATCAAGTATCTGCGCAGCCCGCCTGGCTGTTTGCAGCCAATCGATGTGTTTCATTCTCGGCAGAAATGTTTACCTTACGTCCAATCGCGAGGGCGAGAGGCGGGTCTGATCGTGCGACAGATCCAGTCAGTGTCGCAGGTCAGCAGGTATTGACCAATCAGGGCGCGAGTTATTTGCGTCACGCTTTTGAATATATTTGTAATTTTGGCATAGTGAGGTCGAGTCAGAAAGGTAAGCGCCGGTCCGTTTAAGATGTGACGAAACTGTATTTAGACAGGCCGAGTGTTAGCCATGCGAAAAGGCAAGGAAAACGCCAGCAAGAAAAGGAAACCGGACAAGACTTATTGACAGACGGACGGACAGACACGCTGCAAGGTTAGGGGGCGGGAAACTAGCGGTCTGGGCGTTCGCTCCGCGGACGCTAGGGCATGGTGGGTTGGTGTAGAGAGGGCCCGATCACCTCCGCTGCGCTGCAGTGGGCTTAGAATTTCTACTCAAAGCGAAGCAACATATATTATATGTATACTGTGATCTACTTATGCTACGTTCCAAAACAACACCGCACTCAGTATCTATAGTGCTCACATGTTATGGTAGACATGACCAGGGTTTATCGTGATCTGCAAGATGAGCACCATCTTTGTCGGGAGGGTTTTGTCTATAATCTCATTTGAGCGCATAGCTCCCAAAATGTCACGAATCGGAGGCGCGCGTGGTTGCAACGCTAATATATGCTGTACGGAAGACGGGTCAGTATCAATGATGCTACGAAATATGCGTAGATCGGTGAGGAATCCCAGTGTAGCTGGAGAAAATACGCCTACTCAAACATATTACCCATCTGCACGTCATCGCCGTGAGGCAGTCGACACATATCATCGATTGCGACGGTTTAATAGAGCAATGTTAATCAGCTCCTCGCGCGAAGTATCTTTTAGGATAGGTAGTTTTTGCCGATGGTCGCCACAAACATCAATATTATGCTTTGAAATTATTCTGCTGAGCTGTTTGTGATGTTACTGAAGGGTATTTCCACTATCTTCCGCATGAATTTATCTTACTTGCATAGCTGACGTGCTTTCTGGCTTATTGGCATAGCTACTGACTGACAAAGTGGCGTAAATCCTTTCCGAGTGACATTATACTGGGTCCGATATATACGACAAACATACGAAGATATATGGCTGTAGCCAGAGTATCAGATCGTAGTTATGCTTAGACTTGATTTGAATAATAGTTCGTGTACATTAGATGGAGTACTTTCGCTGCCTACTTACCAGCTCGGCGTGCTATTTGATGTGTTCGTGCATATAGCGCGAGGTCGTTAATGAGTGTATTTGCCACGCGCTCGTGATAGTTCAACCTATGCATGGGGTCACTGTTTCTTTATCGGTACTTTTGCATCGTGGTGCTAGCTTTCTGCGCCTACGCTTCTGATGGATCACCCAAGCGCGCCACTAACTGGACGTAGGTCATAACCGCGGTGATACAGGCAAGCTGACCGCGCGTATGTAGGTAGTAGTCAGCGCGAAATATGCGCGCGGCGGGTACATCTTATAATCATTCGCGACTCAACCGGACTCTCGTCTCGACCATTATACACAGGAAACTAAAATACAGTACTGCGTACAGGCACATCGACTTGCGACGACACCTGTATGGTCAACACTACCATAAACGTGCTTGTGTCCATGTAGACAGCAGCATATTCATCGCGCATAGTGCTCAC
This sequence comes from Phytophthora infestans T30-4, assembly GCF_000142945.1. NCBI lineage: Eukaryota > Oomycota > Peronosporomycetes > Peronosporales > Peronosporaceae > Phytophthora > Phytophthora infestans. The sequence continues at coordinate 221,110 of NW_003303624.1, forward strand.
TCAATACTGAAGCTTACATTCGTGAGCGCACATTAGTGAAATATAAACTGTTAGGGTTGGTGGTACAGATAGCATGGTTTTGCGTGTGCCCACGTGAGCGAGTGTACGTGCCATCTACGGTGACGCGTATGCGGATAGGAACCACCAACTTACAGTTGATTCCATGTCTTATTATATTTTGAAGCGCGCTACGCTCTATAGGCGCGTCAACACGCTTGGTAGCGCCACAGTCAGCTTACAGTATGTGCGACCCCAAGCCTTGCACCGTCAGCCAGTATACAAACCTATGCGGGGTAAGGGGCTAAAAGGGTATACTTACCAATTACTTGCTCTTCTGCTGCTTCTTTTAATCAATGTACCTGACGTTTCGAACGGTCAGCTTGCGAGGGCGGCTGTGCCTCTTTTTCTTCTTGGGGTACCAGTCAGGACCCATCGCCTTCTTGACGTTCGCCAGGCTTTCCTGGCGACGCACTTCGGCCGAATCAGGTGGGGGGGGGGTTCCTCCCAAAACTCAGCCGCTTTTGGGCCGTTCTCGCAGGCAATACAGCGCCGCACGATGTCCCGCCCGCTGATTGTACGGAACGCGTAGCCGTACTGCAGCTTCCCGCAGCAGACGCAGCGCGGCCGGGCATCCGTCGTAGACCGTTGCGGGTTCAGCAGAAGCGGGTCAATCTTCGCCTTGCATTGCTTGCACGTAGGGCCCACCATTTTGCAAACTGAGAGTATGTTAGCACATTATATTGTTTTAACCAATTACTTGCGTCCAAATATTAGCCAATAGCACGGTACTGTAACGCTGGTATTTATTATTAGGCAGAATATTAAAATGTTATAAAGATTACTATTTTGCTTTGCTAGAATAATATATTATCAGTTTTTTTAATACTTTACATGCAATAAAAGTGACTAAAAGGCTATGTACCGTGCGCGCATGCATTCGTCGGGTGCGGTGCACGGGAGCAGATAGTGCAATGACCGTGCAGCCGCGCGCCTTCATTGCACGGTGGCAGTGGTGAGTTCCAGGTAAAGTACAAAATATATATTCGCAAAGTCGCTACAAAAAGCGCTGGTCGTGAAGTCTACTTTAATATTAAAAATACTATCGTCTCTACTTTAGAAAATGTGTGGAAAATAGCATCGCCGAGCTCTTACAAATGCGGCCTGTGAAGCTTATATTAAGCATATTAGTACTATTAATATCGTCATTACTGTGAAAAGTGTGTGGAAAATAACATCCCAGAGCTCTTACAAAATACTGGTCTGTGAAGTCTACACTAATAATAATAGATATCTCTATTTGAGAAGTGTGCAGAGCTCTTAGAAAATAATTAGTTACTGTGCCCGATTTGCAGTACATACGACAGGTTTTGCGTCAATAATCAATCATCTGCGCAGCTCGCCTGGCTGTTTGCAACCAATCGATGCGTTTCGTGCTCGGTAGAAATGCTTACCTTACGTCCAATCGCGAGGGCGATAGACGGTCTGATCGTGCGACAGATCCAGTCAGTGTCGCAGGTCGGCAGGTATTGTCCAATCAGGGCGCGAGTTAATTGTGTGGCGTTTTTGCTATAATTGTAATTTTGGCATAGCTAGGTCGAGTCAGAAAGATAGGCGCGGTCGGTAGGATGGGAGGAAACTGTATAAGACAGGCCGAGTGTAGCCATGCGGAAAGGCAGGTCAAAGCAGGAAGACAGGGAGTGCGACGGACGGACAGACAGATCGACAGGTTACAAGGTTAGGGAGCGGGAAACTAGCGCTCTGGGCGCCCGCTCCGCGGACGCTAGGGGCATGGTTGATTGGTGTAGAGAGGGTTGACCACCTCCGCTACGCTGCGGTGAGCTCACAAACCCTTACTCAAATCAAAACTACATTTAGTATATTAAATACACTGTGCTCAAGTTATGTTGCGTTTGCAACAAACGATGTACACAATATCCTTAGTGTGTACGTGTTCTACATCCCCAATTGCCTGTCAGCCTACCTCTTGTATTATTTGAAGTCATTTTTGACAGATTCACTTATAAAAGGTCTGCGTGACGACTGGTTGTTACAAATAGATACCCGCGTGATGGATGGCTATTGTTGAGCATCATGGTACAGGTAGGCGTGACAGTAAACTATTGCGAAGATGAAGTATTCGCCGTTACCCCCGGGCTATAAGTCATCTGCATGATGAACACTGTCTTTCCCTAAACGATTTTGTCTTAATTCTCGGCTGAGGGCTTCGCTCCTGAAATGCCACACTTTCAGGTGCGCTTCATTGCAAATTTACTTTCGGTTATTTAGAAGGTGGATCAGTATTATTGGTGCGCCAAACCTCAGCATGAGAAGATCCCAGATAAGTTTAGAGCTAGTAAATACCACGACCGAAGTGTATTGGGATACAACGACATCGGGTGAATTGAGTGACGTGTACTATTTGTCTAGCCGAGAGGTATTCTATACCATATAGCTGATTGCGACGGTCGGTTAGAGCGAGTTTTGTCTGTCTCTGCATGCATATTATTGTTTTGAGCCGCTAGTATCTGCCGAGGGTCACAGAATATACCAATTTCGCCTCTCCATATGCCTCGCTGAGCTCTTCATAGTATCATGATATCATTGAAGGGCCTGTACGTGATGTTCGCTGACTCGTATCAATTAATCAGATTGTAATTAATAATAAATTTATTCTCATAACCCTTCTATGATAGGATGAACGCCATTGACTTACTTACCGACTTATTTGCATAGCTAATGATTATCAGAGATCCGTATATCCTTTCCGAGTGACATTTACTGGCTCCGATATGTATGGCGAGCATACGAAGCCACTTGGCTGTAGGCATATTATCAGATCGTAGTGATACGTAGACTTGTATCAAATAGTAGCCCGTGTACGTTACATAAAGTACTTTCGCTGTCTACTTTTCAGTTCGGCGTGCTATTTGATGTGTCAGTGCATAGCTCATTTCGCAAGGTCGCAAATGGGTGTATATGCTATGCCCTCGGGATAGCCAAAACCTATGCATAGGGTCACTGTCGCTTTCACGGTACATTTGCGTCGTCGTGCTGGCTTACTGTGCTTACGCTTCTGATGTATCAGTCTATATGACCAAGCAGGTTACTTACTGGGCTCAGGCCATACCGCAGTGCAGCGATACTGGCAAGCTGGCCGCGCGTCTGTCAACTGTATTCAGCGCAGTATCT
>NW_003303624.1:226210-230310 GCF_000142945.1 Phytophthora infestans T30-4
CCACATCTACTTATGTTACGATCCAAACAACAACGCATTCTATATTCTGAGTGCTCACATATTATGGTAGACATGGCCAGGGTTTAACGTGTTCTGCAAGATGAGCACCATCTTACCCGGGCGGTTTTGTCTATAATCTCATTTGAGCGCATAGCTCCCAAAATGTCACGAATCGGTGGCGCGCGTGGTTGCAAATGTAATATACGCTGTTCAGAAGACGGGTTACTATCAATGACGATCCCAAATTGGCACAGATCGGTGAAGAATCCCAGTGTAGCTGGAGTAAATACGCCTACTCAAACATGTTACCATCTGTCACGTTATCGCCGTGAGACAGCCGACACCATATCATTGATTGTGACGGTCTATTAGAGCAAGATTTGGTCAGCTCCTCACGCGAAGTATCTTTAGGACAGGTAGCTTTTGCCGATGGTCGCCCCAAACACCAATAGTATGCCTTGAAATTGTTCCGCTGAGCTGTTTATGATATTACCGAAGGGCTTTCCACTATCTTTCGCATGCATTGATCTTACTCGCATAGTTGACGCACTTACTGACTTATTTGCATAGCTACTGACTGACAGAGTGGCGTAGATCCTTTCGAGTGACATTTACTGGTTCCGTAAGTATGACGAACATACGAAGCCACATAACGGTAGGTAGATTATCAGATCATAGTGGTGTTTAGATGTGAATCGAATAGTAGCTCATGTTCATTAAATAAAGTACTTTCGCTGCCTACTTATCAACTCGTTTTTATGTGTCCGGTCCTTATCCCGCAAGGTGTATATACCACGTGCTCGTGATAGCCAGAACATATGCATAGGGCTACTGTCGCGTTCTCGGTGCATTTGCGTCGTCGTGCTGGCTTACGGTGCTTACGCTTCTGATGTGTCAGTCTATATGACCAAGCAGGTCACTAACTGGACACAGGCCATACTGCAGCGATACAGGTATGCTGAACGCGCGTCTGCTAGCAGTAGCCAACGCGATATATACGCGCGAGGCGGGCACACCTTATAGTCATCCGCGACTCAACCGATCTCTTATTTCGGTCATTATGGACAGGACACTAAAGTACAATATTGCGTTCAGACACATCGACTTGCCACGTCCATCTGTACGGTCTGCACTGTCACGCAGTGGTAGTATCTATGTAAACAGCAGCTCATTCGTCGCACGTAGTTCCCACTCAATACTGTGGTTTAAATTGTGAGCGCCAATTAGTGCAATACACGCTATAAGGGCTGATGGTACAGATTACATGGTTTTGCGTATGCCCACGTGAGCGAGTGTACGTACCATCTACGGTGACGCGTATGCAGATAGAGACGTCCAACTTGCATAGGTACACAGTACATACCTCGTGCTAGCTATTATATGAAACGCGCTACGCTCTATAGGTGCGCCAACACGCTTGGTAGCGCCACAGTCAGCTTACAGTATGTGCGACACCAAGCCTTGAACCGTCAGCCAGTATACAAATCTATGCGGGGTAAGGGGCTATAAGGATGTATATCCAAATCACCTGCTCTTCTGCTGCTTCTTTTGCTCAATGTACCTGACGTTTCGGGCGGTCAGCTTGCGAGGGCGGATGTGTCTATTTTCTTCTTGAGGTACCAGTCAGGACCCATCGCCTCCTTGACGTTTGACAGGCTTTCCTGGCGGCGCACTTCGGCCGACTCAGGTGGTGGGGCTTTTCCTCCCAGAACTTAACCGCTTTTGGGCCGTTCTCGCAGGCAATACAGCGCCGCATGATGTCCCGCCCGCTGATTGTACGGATCGTACGGAGCGCATAACCGTACTGAAGCTTCCCGCAGCAGACGCAGCGCGCTCGGGGGTCTGTCGTAGACCGCTGCGGGTTCAGCAGAAGCGGGTCAATCTTCGCCTCGCATTGCTTGCACGTAGGGCCCACCATTTTGCAAACTGTGAGTAAGTTAGCAACATATATTGTTTTAACCAATTACTTGCGTCCAAATATTAGCCAATAGCACGGTAATAAAAGGCTGATATTTATTATTAAGCAAAATAGTAAAATGCTGTATATTATTAATATTTGGCTTAGCTTTAATATATTATTATCAGATTTCCAAACAAATACATACTTTGCATGCAATAAAAGTGACTAAAAGACTATGTATCGTGCGCGCATGCATTTGTCGTGTGCGGTGCACGGTAGCAGATGCCGCAATGACCGTGCAGCAGCGCGTCTTCATTGCACGGTGGCAGTTATGAGTGCCTGGTGAAGTAAAAAAGATATATATTCGCAAAGTCCCTACAAAAAGCGCTGGTCGTGAAGCCTACTTTAATATTAAAAAATACTATCGTCTCTACTTTAGAAAGTCTGTGGAAAATAGCATCGCCGAGCTCTCACAAATGCGGCCTGTGAAGCTTATATTAGTAATATTAGTACTATTAATATCGTCTTTACCTTGCAAAATGTGTGGAAAATAACATCCCAGAGCTCTTACAGAATACCGGTCTGTGAAGTCTACATTAATAATAATAAATATCTCTATTTGAGAAGTGTGCAGAGAAAATAAAGGGGTTACTGTGCCCGATTTGCAGTACATACGACAGGTTTGGCGTAGCTAAACGTCAATAATCAATCATCTGCGCAGCTCGCCTGGCTGTTTGCAGCCAATCGATGTGTTTCATTCTCGGCAGAAATGTTTACCTTACGTCCAATCGCGAGGGCGAGAGGCGGTCTGGTCGTGCGACAGATCCAGTCAGTGTCGCAGGTCGGCAGGTATTGTCCAATCAGGGCGCGAGTTAATTGTGTGGCGTTTTTGCTACAATTGTAATTTTGGCATAGTTAGGTCGAGTCAGAAAGATAGGCGCCGTCCATAAGATGGGACGAAACAATATCAGAAAGGGCAAGTGTAGCCATGCGAAAAGGCAGGTCAAAGCAGGAAGACAGGGAGTGCGATGGACGGATTGACAGACGGACAGACAGACCGACACGCTACAAGATTAAGAGGCGGGGAGACTAGCGATCTGGGCACCCGCTCCGCGGACGCTAGGGCATGGTTGGTGGGTGTAGAGAGGGTTGGCCACCTCCGCTGCGCTGCGGTGGGCTTAGAATTTCTACTTGGACCGAAGCTACATATAATATAAGTATGATGTGATCTACTTATGTTACGATCCAAAACAACAACGCACACAATATTCTGAGTGCTCACATATTATGGTAGACATGACCAGGGTTTAACGTGTTCTGCAAGATGAGCACCATCTTACCCGGGCGGTTTTGTCTATAATCTCATTTGAGCGCATAGCTCCCAAAATGTCACGAATCGGTGGCGCGCGTGGTTGCAAATGTAATATACGCTGTTCAGAAGACGGGTTACTATCAATGACGATCCCAAATTGGCACAGATCGGTGAAGAATCCCAGTGTAGCTGGAGTAAATACGCCTACTCAAACATGTTACCATCTGTCACGTTATCGCCGTGAGACAGCCGACACCATATCATTGATTGTGACGGTCTATTAGAGCAAGATTTGGTCAGCTCCTCACGCGAAGTATCTTTAGGACAGGTAGCTTTTGCCGATGGTCGCCCCAAACACCAATAGTATGCCTTGAAATTGTTCCGCTGAGCTGTTTATGATATTACCGAAGGGCTTTCCACTATCTTTCGCATGCATTGATCTTACTCGCATAGTTGACGCACTTACTGACTTATTTGCATAGCTACTGACTGACAGAGTGGCGTAGATCCTTTTCGAGTGACATTTACTGCTTCCCATATGTATGACAAACATACGAAGCCACATAACGGTAGGTAGATTATCAGATCAATAGTGGTGTTTAGAGGTGAATCGAATAGTAGCTCATGTTCATGTAAATAAGGACCTTTCGCCTGCCTAACTTATCCACTTCGTGTTATGTTGTCCGGCCCTTATCCCCGCAAGGGGTATAAACCACGTGGTCCGTGAAAGCCAGAACAAAATGCAAAGGGGCCACTGTAGACGGTCTTGGGGGCATTTTGCTGCGGTCAGCGGAGCTTACGGGGCTTACGCTTTCTGCGGGTGCCGGTCTCCAGAACCAAGAAAGTCGAGAAAGTGGAAGCAGTCCATAGTGCAAGCGAAACACGGTA
>NW_003303624.1:230618-235138 GCF_000142945.1 Phytophthora infestans T30-4
ACGCTCTGTAGGTGCGTCATAACGTTTGGCAGTGCCAAAGGCAGCTTACCGTATGTGCGGCTCCAAACCTCGCACTGTAGTCGAGTATACTAAATACAAATAAAGGTAGGACAATGGGGGCATAAAAGGGTATATTTACCAATTACTTGCTCTTCTGCTGCTTTTTTTGCTCAATGTACTTGGCGTTTCGGGCGGTCAGCTTGCGAGGGCGGATGTGTCTATTTTCTTCTTGAGGTACCAGTCAGGACCCATCGCCTTCTTGACGTTTGACAGGCTTTCCTGGCGGCGCACTTCGGCCGACTCAGGTGGTGGGGCTTTTCCTCCCAGAACTTAACCGCTTTTGGGCCGTTCTCGCAGGCAATACAGCGCCGCATGATGTCCCGCCCGCTGATTGTACGGATCGTACGGAGCGCATAACCGTACTGAAGCTTCCCGCAGCAGACGCAGCGCGCCCGTGCATCCGTCGTAGACCGCTGCGGGTTCAGCAGAAGCGGGTCAATCTTCGCCTCGCATTGCTTGCACGTAGGGCCCACCATTTTGCAAACTGTGAGTAAGTTAGCAACATATATTGTTTTAACCAATTACTTGCGTCCAAATATTAGCCAATAGCACGGTAATAAAAGGCTTATATTTATTATTAAGCAAAATAGTAAAATGCTGTATATTATTAATATTTGGCTTATCTTTAATATATTATTATCAGATTTCCAAACAAATACATACTTTACATGCAATAAAAGTGACTAAAAGACTATGTATCGTGCGCGCATGCATTCATCAGGTGTTGTGCACGGGAGCAGATAGCGAAATGCCCGTGCAGCCGCGCGCCTTCATTGCACGGTGGCAGTGGTGAGCGCCAAGTGAAGTAAAAAAGATATATTTCGCAAAGTCCCTAGCGCTGGTTGTGAAGCCTACTTTCATATTAAAAATACTATCGTCTCTACTTTAAAAAGTCTGTGGAAAATAGCATCGCCGAGCCCTCACAAATGCAGCCTGTGAAGCTTATATTAATCATATTAGTACTATTAATATCGTCTTTACTTTGAAAAGTGTGTGGAAAATAACATCCCAGAGCTCTTACAAAATACCGGTCTGTGAAGTCTACATTAATAATAATAGATATCTCTATTTGAGAAGTGTGCAGAGCTCTTAGAAAATAAAGTAGTTACTGTGCCCGATTTGCAGTACATACGACAGGTTTTGCGTCAATAATCAAGTTTCTGCGCAGCTCGCCTGGCTGTTTGCAGCCAATCGATGCGTTTCGTGCTCGGCAGAAATGTTTACCTTACGTCCAATCGAGAGGGCGAGAGGCGGTCTGATCGTGCGACAGATCCAGTCAGTGTCGCAGGTCGGCAGGTATTGCCCAATCAGGGCGCGAGTTAATTGTGTGGCGTTTTTGCTATAATTGTAATTTTGGCATAGTTAGGTCGAGTCAGAAAGATAGGCGCGGTCGGTAGGATGGGAGGAAACTGTATTAGAAAGGCCGAGTGTAGCCATGCGAAAAGGCAGGTCAAAGCAGGAAGACAGGGAGTGCGACGGACGGATTGACAGACGGACAGACAGACCGACACGCTACAAGGTTAGAAGCGGGGAGACTAGCGCTCTGGGCGCCCGCTCCGCGGACGCTAGGCCATGGTTGGTGGGTGTAGAGAGGGCTGGCCACCTCCGCTGCGCTGCGGTGGGCTTAGAATTTCTACTTGGACCGAAGCTACATATAATATAAGTATGATGTGATCTACTTATGTTACGATCCAAAACAACAACGCACACAATATCCTGAGTGCTCACATATTATGGTAGACATGCCCAGGGTTTAACGTGTTCTGCAAGATGAGCACCATCTTACCCGGGCGGTTTTGTCTATAGTCTCATTTGAGCGCATAGCTCCCACAATGACGCCAATCGGAGGCGCGCGTGGTTGCAAATGTAATATATGCTGTTCAGAAGACGGGTCAGTATCCATGATGCTACGGAATTGGCATAGAACGGTGAGGAATCCTAGTTTGGGGGTCTAAATACGCCTACTCAAACATAATACCATATGTCACGTCATCGCGGTGAGGCAGTCGACACCATATCTTTGATTGCGACGGTCTATTAGAGCAAGGTTTTGGTCAGCCTTCCGCGCGAAGTATCTTTTAAGACAGTTTTTTTTGCTAATGATCGCCACAAACAGTAATATTATGCTTTGCAATAGTTCCGCTGAGCTCTTTATGATAATACTGTAGCGTCTTTCCACTATTTTCCGCATGCATTGATCTTATTTGCATAGCTGACACACTTACTGACTTATTTTGCATAGCTACTAACTGACAGAGTGGTGGAACTCTTTTCCGAGTGGCATTTACTGGGTCCCGATATGTAAGAAAAACATACGAAGCCACATGGAGGTAGGCAGATTATCATATCGTAGTGGTGTTTAGACGTGAATCGAATAGTAGTTCATGTACATTAGGTGACGTACTTTCGCTGCCAACTTATCAGCTCGGTGTGAAGTATCCGTGCATATATTGCGAGGTCGTTAATGAGTGTATATCACGCGCTCGTGATATCTAAAACCTATGTATAGGATCACTGTCGCTTTCTCGGTACATTTGCGTCGTCGTGCTGGCTTACTGTGATTACGTTTCTGATGTACCAGTCTATATGACCAGGCGCTTTACTAACTCGGCACATGCCATACCGCAGAGATACATGATAGCTGACCGCGCGTCTGCTCGAAGATATATACGCGCGCGGCGGGTACACGTATAACCATCTCCAGCTCTGATCCCGAATTTGAGCAGGGCACTAAAGTACGGTCCTGCGTACAGACACATCAACTTGCCATATTCACTTGTATGATCTGCATTAGCGCACACGTGCTCGTGTCTGTGTAGACAGCAAATTATTCGTCGCGCGTAGAGCTCACTCCATACTGTAGTTTAATTTATGAGCGCACACTACTGGAATATACACCGTAAGCGTTGATGGTACACATAGCACGTATTTGCGTGTGTCCAAGTGAGCGAGTGTACTTTTCATCTATGGTGACGCCTATGTGGATAGGGACGGTCAGTTTGCAGCTGATAGCACATGTTAATTATTAGATGGCACGCGCTACGCTCTGTAGGTGCGTCAAAACGTTTGGCAGTGCCAAAGGCAGCTTACCGTATGTGCGGCTCCAAACCTCGCACTGTAGTCGAGTATACTAAATACAAATAAAGGTAGGACAATGGGGGCATAAAAGGGTATATTTACCAATTACTTGCTCTTCTGCTGCTTTTTTTGCTCAATGTACTTGGCGTTTCGGGCGGTCAGCTTGCGAGGGCGGATGTGTCTATTTTCTTCTTGAGGTACCAGTCAGGACCCATCGCCTTCTTGACGTTTGACAGGCTTTCCTGGCGGCGCCCTTCGGCCGACTCAGCCCTAAAAGGTGTCCTCCCGGGTCTTACCCGCTTTTGGGCCGCCTCCAAGGGCATGCAGCACCGCATGATGTCCCGTCCGCTGATTGTACGGAATGCGTAGCCGTACTGCAGCTTCCCGCAGCCGATGCAGCGCGCCCGTGCATCCGTCGTAGACCGCTGCGGGTTCAGCAGAAGCGGGTCAATCTTCGCCTCGCATTGCTTGCACGTAGGGCCCACCATTTTGCAAACTGTGAGTATGTTAGCAACATATATTGTTTTAACCAATTACTTGCGTCCAAATATTAGCCAATAGCACGGTAATAAAAGGCTTATATTTATTATTAAGCAAAATAGTAAAATGCTGTATATTATTAATATTTGGCTTATCTTTAATATATTATTATCAGATTTCCAAACAAATACATACTTTACATGCAATAAAAGTGACTAAAAGACTATGTATCGTGCGCGCATGCATTCATCAGGTGTTGTGCACGGGAGCAGATAGCGAAATGCCCGTGCAGCCGCGCGCCTTCATTGCACGGTGGCAGTGGTGAGCGCCAAGTGAAGTAAAAAAGATATATTTCGCAAAGTCCCTAGCGCTGGTTGTGAAGCCTACTTTCATATTAAAAATACTATCGTCTCTACTTTAAAAAGTCTGTGGAAAATAGCATCGCCGAGCCCTCACAAATGCAGCCTGTGAAGCTTATAGTAATCATATTAGTACTATTAATATCGTCTTTACTTTGAAAAGTGTGTGGAAAATAACATCCCAGAGCTCTTACAAAATACCGGTCTGTGAAGTCTACATTAATAATAATAGATATCTCTATTTGAGAAGTGTGCAGAGCTCTTAGAAAATAAAGTAGTTACTGTGCCCGATTTGCAGTACATACGACAGGTTTTGCGTCAATAATCAAGTTTCTGCGCAGCTCGCCTGGCTGTTTGCAACCAATCGATGCGTTTTGTGCTCGGCAGAAATGTTTACCTTACGTCCAATCGAGAGGGCGAGAGGCGGTCTGATCGTGCGACAGATCCAGTCAGTGTCGCAGGTCGGCAGGTATTGCCCAATCAGGGCGCGAGTTAATTAGTGTGGCGTTTTTGCTATAATTGTAATTTTGGCATAGTTAGGTC
>NW_003303624.1:235432-237126 GCF_000142945.1 Phytophthora infestans T30-4
CGCGGACGCTATGGCATGGTTGGTGGGTGTAGAGAGGGCTGGCCACCTTCGCTGCGCTGCGGTGGGCTTAGAATTTCTACTTGGACCGAAGCTACATATAATATAAGTATGATGTGATCTACTTATGTTACGATCCAAAACAACAACGCACACAATATCCTGAGTGCTCACATATTATGGTAGACATGACCAGGTTTTAACGTGATCTGCAAGATGAGCACCATCTTACCCGGGAGGTTTCGTCTATAGTCTCATTTGAGCACATAGCTCCCACAATGACGCCAATCGGAGGCGCGCGTGGTTGCAAATGTAATATATGCTGTTCAGAAGACGGGTCAGTATCCATGATGCTACGGAATTGGCATAGATCGGTGAGGAATCCTAGTTTGGGGGTCTAAATACGCCTACTCAAACATAATACCATATGTCACGTCATCGCGGTGAGGCAGTCGACACCATATCTTTGATTGCGACGGTCTATTAGAGCAAGGTTTTGGTCAGCCTTCCGCGCGAAGTATCTTTTAAGACAGTTTTTTTTGCTAATGATCGCCACAAACAGTAATATTATGCTTTGCAATAGTTCCGCTGAGCTCTTTATGATAATACTGTAGCGTCTTTCCACTATTTTCCGCATGCATTGATCTTATTTGCATAGCTGACACACTTACTGACTTATTTGCATAGCTACTAACTGACAGAGTGGTGTAACTCTTTTCCGAGTGGCATTTACTGGTTCCGATATGTAAGAAAAACATACGAAGCCACATGGAGGTAGGCAGATTATCATATCGTAGTGGTGTTTAGACGTGAATCGAATAGTAGTTCATGTACATTAGGTGACGTACTTTCGCTGCCAACTTATCAGCTCGGTGTGAAGTATCCGTGCATATATTGCGAGGTCGTTAATGAGTGTATATCACGCGCTCGTGATATCTAAAACCTATGTATAGGATCACTGTCGCTTTCTCGGTACATTTGCGTCGTCGTGCTGGCTTACTGTGATTACGTTTCTGATGTACCAGTCTATATGACCAGGCGCTTTACTAACTCGGCACATGCCATACCGCAGAGATACATGATAGCTGACCGCGCGTCTGCTCGAAGATATATACGCGCGCGGCGGGTACACGTATAACCATCTCCAGCTCTGATCCCGAATTTGAGCAGGGCACTAAAGTACGGTCCTGCGTACAGACACATCAACTTGCCATATTCACTTGTATGATCTGCATTAGCGCACACGTGCTCGTGTCTGTGTAGACAGCAAATTATTCGTCGCGCGTAGAGCTCACTCCATACTGTAGTTTAATTTATGAGCGCACACTACTGGAATATACACCGTAAGCGTTGATGGTACACATAGCACGTATTTGCGTGTGTCCAAGTGAGCGAGTGTACTTTTCATCTATGGTGACGCCTATGTGGATAGGGACGGTCAGTTTGCAGCTGATAGCACATGTTAATTATTAGATGGCACGCGCTACGCTCTGTAGGTGCGTCAAAACGTTTGGCAGTGCCAAAGGCAGCTTACCGTATGTGCGGCTCCAAACCTCGCACTGTAGTCGAGTATACTAAATACAAATAAAGGTAGGACAATGGGGGCATAAAAGGGTATATTTACCAATTACTTGCTCTTCTGCTGCTTTTTTTGCATCAGATGTACTTGGCGTTTCGGGCGGTCAGCTGCGAGGGAA
>NW_003303624.1:237226-241583 GCF_000142945.1 Phytophthora infestans T30-4
TAAATAAAGGGTAGGGACTAAGGCGGGGAATAATAAGGGTATAATTTCCCAATCTACTTCGCTCCTCCGTGCCTGCTCTTTTTTGCTCCAACGTACTCGGGCGTTTCAGAGCGGTTCAGCTTGCGAGGTCAGATGTGTCTTATTTTTCTTCTTGGAGGTACCAAGTCAGCGACTCATCGCCTTCTTGACGGTTGACAGGCTTTCCTTGCGGCGCACTTCGGCCCGACTCAGGTGGTGGGGCTTTTCCTCCCAGAACTTAACCGCTTTTGGGCCGTTCTCGCAGGCAATACAGCGCCGCATGATGTCCCGCCCGCTGATTGTACGGATCGTACGGAGCGCATAACCGTACTGAAGCTTCCCGCAGCAGACGCAGCGCGCTCGGGGGTCTGTCGTAGACCGCTGCGGGTTCAGCAGAAGCGGGTCAATCTTCGCCTCGCATTGCTTGCACGTAGGGCCCACCATTTTGCAAACTGTGAGTAAGTTAGCAACATATATTGTTTTAACCAATTACTTGCGTCCAAATATTAGCCAATAGCACGGTAATAAAAGGCTGATATTTATTATTAAGCAAAATAGTAAAATGCTGTATATTATTAATATTTGGCTTATCTTTAATATATTATTATCAGATTTCCAAACAAATACATACTTTACATGCAATAAAAGTGACTAAAAGACTATGTATCGTGCGCGCATGCATTCATCAGGTGTGGTGCACGGGAGCAGATAGCGAAATGCCCGTGCAGCCGCGCGCCTTCATTGCACGGTGGCAGTGGTGAGCGCCAAGTGAAGTAAAAAAGATATATTTCGCAAAGTCCCTAGCGCTGGTTGTGAAGCCTACTTTCATATTAAAAATACTATCGTCTCTACTTTAAAAAGTCTGTGGAAAATAGCATCGCCGAGCCCTCACAAATGCAGCCTGTGAAGCTTATAGTAATCATATTAGTACTATTAATATCGTCTTTACTTTGAAAAGTGTGTGGAAAATAACATCCCAGAGCTCTTACAAAATACTGGTCTGTGAAGTCTACATTAATAATAATAGATATCTCTATATGAGAAGTGTGCAGAGCTCTTAGAAAATAAAGTAGTTACTGTGCCCGATTTGCACAGGTTTTGCGTCAATAATCAAGTAGCTCGCCTGGCTGTTTGCAACCAATCGATGCGTTTCGTGCTCGGCAGAAATGTTTACCTTACGTCCAATCGCGAGGGCGAGAGACGGTCTGATCGTGCGACAGATCCAGTCAGTGTCGCAGGTCGGCAGGTATTGCCCAATCAGGGCGCGAGTTAATTGTGTCACGCTTTTGCTATAATTGTAATTTTGGCATAGTTAGGTCGAGTCAGAAAGATAGACGCGGTCGGTAGGATGGGAGGAAACTGTATTAGAAAGGCCGAGTGTAGCCATGCGAAAAGGCAGGTCAAAGCAGGAAGACAGGGAGTGCGACGGACGGATTGACAGACGGACAGACAGACCGACACGCTACAAGGTTCGGTTGTTTAGGCTACGATAAAACTTGGTCGAAGTCCTATACCTGCTAACTCCACGTTTCGGCTGTACTTCGAATTAGTGGCTCATATATTTAAGAAACGCTTTAGCTTCTGCTGCTTCGCGTTTCACCTGTGAGGCATCGAGTCACACTAGCTCAAGCAGTGTACATGCGCTTTCATCGACCAGTATGAACTGCCTTGCAGGCATCTCATAGCTGCTCTCCAAAGTCGTGGGGTCTTAGAAACTGTTTTCGCATACTTCAGCGAGGTACACACGGTGCAAACGTATGCTAAGGCTGTCATGGGTGTTGCTGTGTATTTTACACTGGGCCAAGACATCAAGTAAGACAATGTGACGAAGTCATCGCTTCCTGCTGTCCTCAGGACAATCATCGTCAGGCGCAGCTAGTACTGCAACAGCAGCACTTCCACCACTGCAGTGGACATTGGTACGGTGATGACATCCTACTCGAGCTGCTTGGACGCGAACAGCAAATTGATACCTTTACGCAAAATAAATCCTTCCCCAGTATCACGGGTACATCAGAGATGAAACCACACGAAAGTCATGTAACATTGCGCGACTAGACGAGAACACCGGTTATGCAATCTGCATCGACGCTACATGCGCTGTCCGGCCAGCACTCTTGTTCGCTTGGCGGTATGTCGCCTCGTTGCGCGTGAGAGTCACCAAGTGTTTGACCTTGTTCACAACTGTATCGTCTACAGTAGATGACGAGCAACCAGTGTCGATCAGCGCACGAAAGCGGCGTGTACCAGCCAGTACTTCAGTCTCCATTACTGGCTTTGACCTCGTGGTACTAGCTTGCACCGGGCGGCCAACATGCAAATGTACCTTCTCGTCCTCCACCACACGCGTCGACGCTGACACGGGGTCTGCTATGGTGAATATACTCATCTCTTCTGCTCGGTAGAACCTCACCGCGTTGAATTCATCTTCCTGTCGCTACTTCATGGCCTCCATCATTGCAGCCATCGCGGCACCTGGTCTTTCATGGCAGCTAACGCATTGCCCCCTTGCTGACCTGCATGGCCTCCTCGGGGCTTGTAAGAAGCCGACTTCGGGTTGCGATAGCACTCAGTGCCGAGATGCACATTCTTGCTGCAGAATGTGCATTGCTTCATGTTGGGTCGAGTGGAGTTCCTATAGCTTCGAACAGGTGGCTGTGGGCCCTGCCGGTGTCCTCCGGCGGGCTTCTTAGGCTTGTCATGATGTTTCTGTCGGCGTTGAGCTGGCCGACAACCACGCAGCAGCTCTGCCTCCTTCTTGTTGCGCTCGATCGCCTCAAAATGGGTCTCCATACTCGAGAGATCCTAAGTCCTGGTATGGCGATTCAGCTCCAGTTGCCAATCGGTCGGCATACCGGTCTTTAACCCCTCAGTTACCAGAAGATCCGTGTTGGAACCGCCTATTTTACGTCGTAAGTTACGACTTTATTTTAGTATATTTATTTGTATGGATGTGTCTTTTCCACACTGGATTCCCGCTATAAACTGTCAGAGGATATTCTGAGCTACGTCGTATGAGTTACGACATTATGAGCACGTCGTATCACGAAAAGCAATAACTTACGACGTTCAAGTATTGTTTTTGTCGAAGCAGATGCCTATTTACACATCCGTAGAGATCCTCGTACAACAGAGAAAGAGCTACATTTACATAAACTAAGTGCTGTCCAAACGCATTCAAACGATTGCCGATTGCTGAGCTGGCTGATCCTCTTCATTGTCGGCCTCGCCGTCTTGTTGACAGAGCAGCTCACGCCGAGTTGGTTTTCGAGTACCAGCCTTGGCTGATCGTCGCAAGACGACTCGCTTGCCGAGCGATGCTGGGATGGAAGCCCCACTGTCAAAGTCTTCGTGCCAAATCTGATAGCATGTTTTGCGCACGCCTCCGTAGCTATGGCGCGACTTGGGGCAGAGGAAGCACTTTGCGTCTGCGTGTGAGCAATCCTCACAATAATAGGTCGTTTGAAAGGATTTTTTTGGATCGCCTCGTAGAAGAGCGCATACTTTGCAAGAGCGTTGCCGGCGCTTTTGGGTGCCTGAAACGGTGACCCAGTCGTCGAACTGGATGTGTTTGTGACCGTCTAGTCGGCGGCGGTGCGAGAGCGAGCCATAGGAGAAGGTGTAGGAGCAGTAGCTTCAATGAAGTCGTCGGCTTTGAGTTGCATCAATTGCTTATGAAGTAGAAGATACCATTCTCCACGATCTTTTGGTACCAGCCTCTTGATCCGGCATGTTTCCTTGTGTGTGAGATACGCATTGACGAGTGCCATGTCCATGAAACCCATGAACAGTGACTTGTAATACTTCCCTGAAAACGGGAAAGCCCGTTTTGGATTTGAATAGGACCTGCAGGCGAAAGTTTGATCATGTACATCAACTTCCGCCCAATCCAAGCGGTGGGTAATCAGTAAACTAAACTTTTGGCCATTTTGAACGCAAGAACGGCCCGGAACCATTCTTGGAACGGTAACGACGGAATAGAGTTCCTTCTGCCATGACCGGAACCCGGTGGCCCAGGTAGGTGGAACCGGCCTTTCGGTTCCCACCAGTTGCCAAGCTATCATGGTCGGTATAGCAGTGGAGCGAAGAGAACGCAAATGTACCACGCTCAATCGCTCGAGGACGTGTTTTACATTTCTCAATAACTTGCTTGTCGAACCCCAGTCTGTTGATCATGATCGTTCCCACCACGTAGATACCCATCGATAGAAGCTGAATAGCCAGTGGGATAGACGAGTAAAATCGATCGATCACTACAATCGAAACCCTTGTGATCGATCTCTCAGAACGGCTTTCATGTTTCGAATAACTGCAGCAGCCCCCGTCTTGTCGTCGACTG
>NW_003303624.1:242449-244216 GCF_000142945.1 Phytophthora infestans T30-4
CCGGTAAGATATTTTTTTATTCTTTTACAAAATCAACAGAGTCACATTTGTGTTCTGTGTACGTACAGCAAAATTCAACCCGACCGACGAACACAAGGTGCATGCGTGTGGCGAACACTACGCCAGCAACATCGACTTCGACGCCATTCTTACATAATAGACCAGCAACTACAGAATCATAAAAAATACAATTTTCACTTCCTGTTTACTTATCTGAAGCCATTTGGATACTTATTCGAGCATTGGACAGATTCTGAGCAATCTCAGATTTGAAACAGCTAAAGAGGAAAATGGTGGCGGAACCGGCCGCTGTTGCCGTGCGCGGCGTGACCTTCGACCTGGACGACACGCTGTGGTGTGGTAAGACTGTAATCCGCAAGGCCAGCGCCGCCTTCCACTCATATCTGGCGCAGGCGACGCCTCAGCTAGCAGACAGGTTTCCTCCAGCGGCTTTTGACGAGTTGCTCGTCCAATTCCAGCGCGCGCTGCCGGACCATGCGCACGACTACACATTCCTTCGCAAGTACACGCTGCGTCACTGCGTGGAAGTGTGTGGTGCTCATGAATTGAATCTACACGATCAAGTAGCGCTTGAGGCGTTTGTGGACGCCGCGTTCCTATCTTTTCTATTGCCGCGTAGCCAACCGGAGCCCGTTCAGCGGCGTGGAGAGCCTGTTCCACAGCTTGGAGCTGGAGATCAAGCGGTCAAACGGTATGATCGACGTTGCGTCGCGGATCTTGGGGGTAATCACCCAATGGAAAACTGGTGAAATGGACATTTTACTCAAATATTTCCAGCACCATATGCACTTTATGATCTCTGCGGAGCTCGTGGGCTCTGCCAAACCTGGACAGGCGATCTTTGACGCGGCGGTGGCTAAATTCCCGGCTTCCTACAGTCGCCAGCACCTCGTGCATGTCGGCGATCACTACAAATGCGATGTGGAAGGAGCCAAACGCGCCGGATTGAGGACGATCTGGGTGAATGCCTCATGGGCGAAGCCAGATGCATTGACTCGAACGGACTTAAGCAATGAAGACGCAGAGCGCTATGCTGCTGCAGACGCTATTGTGAAAGAAGTGAATAGTGTTCTGCTTGTTGTGGAGCGTTGGAATTCACTTGCTGCTCGACCAGAGCGAAACGTGTAAGCGAGATTACCATGTGACTTTTCATCAGATGCATTTGCATTTTCGACTTCACACCCAACAGACACTATACGCTCACATGTCTAACCTTTTGTACATCACACTTAGCAGCCGTAGAAACGCACCACCTGCAGCGAGGAGTCCGTCTTGCCCTTCGACAGGTATGCAACACTGCCGTCCGGGTACGTCTTCAGAGCCTGGTAGCGGTTGCCCACCACGGACTTGTCCACTGTCACCTTATCGCTGATGGCCTTACCCGACGAAGCGTCCAGCACCTGCGCGTACATCGTGCGGTCACCGCCCTCCATGAAGTCGCCACCCGACGAGCTGCCCTCCCACACAGCCAGCATGCCGCCGCTGCCGATCTGCGCGAGGTGAGGCGCACGTTCGTTGGCGTCCGTGCCGCCCAGAGTGATGTCCTCGCTGGCAGCCGCGTTCATGGCGAAGTGGATCAGGTGCACCTTGGCGTTGTCGCCGTTGCCGTTGCTAACCGTAGCCCAGTATTTCTTGCTGGAAGCGTCCGAGTCCGGCACGATGTCGCCCAAGTTGGCAGCACCCAGGTCACCGGGTAGATCGTTGTGCCCCAGTCCTTAGGCGGCATGATACGGTTGTTGCTGTCCG
>NW_003303624.1:244316-246193 GCF_000142945.1 Phytophthora infestans T30-4
CGGTGTACGCAAGGGGTAATGCAAGCACCACGTGTTGGGGAAGGGCGACGAATCCATCATGTTCGCGCGTGGCTCACTACGCAGAGAGGAGGAGACGGATTAAAGGTCGTCGTACAGGACACAGAAACGTCAACATCTCCGCACGAGATGTAGCACGAATATCTGAGCGAACGGGACAGAGTGCTGGACTACGATACCTTTTCGTGGCTGACTGGATCTGATCCAGCCTACGAGACGAACAGTTCACGATATAAGCCTACGAGCTGTAACCTACTAATCTATTGCGCGTATGTGTGGCGTTTGATCATTAAGCTGTAGCGAATTGTAAATGGAGGAGTGATTTCGTCCTCTCGTACATTATGCAGTGCAGAGTGCCTAGTGTACATTGCGCTTACGCTCTTACAGACAATGTCGACTCGACACAGTGAGTACATGGAAGCGATCGCGCTCGACTACAGAGGCGACAAACGATTCCTGCAGGCGTACTGCCTCCGCCAAATCAGCTCAGGCTACACCGTACTCACTCGTTTGTGCGTGTTGGCTCCCAGGCTCACCACAACGCTGCAAAGCTTCACTTCGAAAGGTGGAATGGTCAAACATCGTTGAAGAGACCTTCCTTGGCCTCGACGGCAGACAATCCTTCCGACAACAGTTCGATTCTGGCCGGACGCATCTTTGATAAGCTTCCGTGCTTCGGTGCGCTAGCATCTACACTACAGGACTTCTCGCTCTAATATCCTTAACCTCCAAGAAAGACCTAAGAACAACCACTCTGTTTTCACGTAGCGTTGCCTAGGATTGCAGAAGTATTAATAGGTGTAACGAGCGGTTGCGAGCTCACAATGATTCCTATTGTGTCACTGCTAATGATGATCCCAAAATTAAAATCACTTTTACAAGCATAATTTTTAAAGAAAAAAAGCAGAATGAATGCAAATAACTTTTTTATTTTAAGAAAACTTGTTTCGAAGTTTGGCTTTAAGAAATAACCTGTACCCTATCCATAACTTACCGTACCTTTAAGAAAGCTGTAAAATACGGTAAATTAAAGACTTAAAAACTGCTTTTAGACAATAGCTCACATTGCAATTTACATGTGCCCCGCGAAAGGCTCACAATACAATACAAGAGGTCTTCGCTCTACATGTGCATGTAGCAAAACCTTTGCGAGTAATAATTATACATGTAACACAAAAGCGTCCGATAGGATTGAAACATTGAGGTCCATGCGAGCAAGGTGTCGTGCGATCGCAGTGACACTGACGGTGCAAAGAGTACATGCATCATGAATTTAAGGTGAGCTTCACTGTTGTACGAAGCAATGGATCGAGTCTGCTGCACGATTTCGTGCTGTAATTTCGTCGGATCCATCGGGTCGCACATTGTGTTACATGTGACTGTTCACCCCCTCCCTCGGAAACGCAGAGCCCAGCTGTCCCTGTCAAAACCACAAACAGCAGAAACTTGACCGCTCCCGTTGATCTGAGCTACATAGACGCATGAAACTGGTGAGATCAGTCACCGCGGTCTTCGATCCGACCCAGCGGCGTTTTGTCGCAGGCTGTTGATCAGTCAATCGCAAGCGCTCGATTCCGCCTGGCCCTCTGATCCACTAACACAAACAGCGATACAATGTATGGCGTTGACGTGCATGTGTCCTACCCTGTGTGCTGCCTGGTCTGACTTTCTGGAGACAGATGTGCATGGAAACGGCGCTGGGACGCATACGCAGGCACAACACTGAGTCGCACCCTGCAACAGAACGAGGCACACATGACTTATGAATGATGTCGATGAAATTGTCTCCCTCGTTCTACCATGCTCTCACACGCACGCTCCAACACAAAACTGCGTGATCGTCTCCGACCGTGGTGCCC
>NW_003303624.1:246293-247921 GCF_000142945.1 Phytophthora infestans T30-4
CCGTTAGCTTTTCTCAACCGTGAATCCGACTTTGATCATGTGAGCTCTCATACACTTCCATCAGTGTAATCCACAGAAATGATGTGGACACACGGATTGCTCGAATAGGGTTGAATATGACCCGTCTGCGTGCCGCTATGCGATACTCCACTTTTACATGTACTTGATTTTATAAGCGGTGAAATACTCGGTGTCCCTCCGCTTCCTTCAAGGCTAGCTGCTATTGGTCAAATTCCTTTTCGGTTGCCTGAAGAGGGTTTCTACCTGCACATCAGCAGCTGGTCATTCTTGCTGTTACCTGCCCACTTCATTCACCAAAAGCAGCCAACAGCCAACAGCCCCACCTCATTGTCGGTGTGCCCCTCCAGCACCAAAACCTTCCGTATATGACCCGCCGGCAGTCCCCGAGTAACACCAACATGCGTCGGCGTACACACACCGGCATCAGTGCGTCCACCATGACTGCACCTTCTTCTGCCGCCAAGAACCGCCGCTTCAGTCTGGACCAGACGGTCCCGTCCGGGATCTACTGCGAGGGATATGCGCGCATCAAAAGCCGCAACGTGTTGTCCTGGAACACACGCTTCCTCGTGCTCAGCAACACAGAACTGCTTGTGTTCCATAATAAGCAGGACGCCAGCTACCGCCGCAACGTTGTGGAAACACAAGAGCTTGCTAGTGGCCGGGTTGCGTCCAAGAACGACTTTGGAATCGAGTTCACCCTCATGGACGGACGCGAACTGCTTGCCCGCGTGTTCAGCCGCGCTGATCAGGCACAGTGGGTCTCTGCCTTCTATCAGTTGGCTATGCGCAGCGACGTGCGCCGTGTCAAGAGCGCCTCAATGGAGGACCAGGGCGACTCGGCTGCTATCGAGAAGCGCCGCGTCTCATTCTTCGGCAGTGTACTAGTTCGCACCATCCCAACGGTTCCGGATGACCAGGTGCCGGAGCTATTCTACAGCAAGAAAGATATGGAGAAGTTCTCGGAGCAGGCCTCAAGTTTGCGTAGTCGCACGGGGGACGCTGTGTCGCTCGTATTCAGGAAGCCCACGTTGCCCTGGCGCCGACAGCTTTTGTGAGGAGTCAAGTATCAGGCATTTTATGTCTGAGATCTCTTATTTATAAACAACCTCGTTTCGTTGGGGAGAGCGTCGATGTACCGTGTGGTAAAAGTTGACGAGCCCTGCGTGTTAGGAATATAAGACCATTACGTAATGAACCGATTGATGCTCGCTTTCTTCGCCCCTACAGGCCGTGTGGTTGCCCTACAGACGGTCGTCGATACATGTATTTATACTCTGACTGAGCAAAACAACAGCCACTCAAAAATGAGTTGTTGTTTGAGAATTTTAGTGCCGGAGACTCGGAAAATTTCATTAAATGTAGAACCGGAAGGAAACGGCGCCGTGTTCGAAGCAGGATTGCGTGTTCTGCTTTACCAAGCCGGTGCTATCAAGCCGCTGAGCCGTAGACCGTATCACTGATGAACAGTCAGTGAATCACTGACTGTTCACTGAGTGATAGCCTATCAGTTTCAGTCGGCTTGTATGCTGTGGGTGACATCTTCGGGGTGTTGTCCATGAGACTGTTGGAAGATTTCTGCGTACCAGTCAGTTTGGGTACAAGGA
>NW_003303624.1:248374-252682 GCF_000142945.1 Phytophthora infestans T30-4
GACAATATCACAGTTGCCCAAGAGGAATAGCGGCTGTTGGCGCACACACAAAATGGACTAAGGCAGCAGCAAACACTTCGACGGCATTTGCTCCGATTAACTGCCACCGCCACTGTCCCCCCCAACGCTACAGCCACGAAGTAATGAAGGCACCACTCTCTCGCGCACTCGAAAGGCTATAGTTTGCAAGCAAATGCTGCGCTCTCGCCTCCAGAATATCAAGCTGATAGAAGAAAAGCTGAAGAAAATCTCACAGTCTTCACTAGAGCTTATGAAAGAACGAGACGAGTTGGCTCTGATGATAGCTCACGTGAAGGAACAGACTATCCGCCTTGCCGCCGCTGCTGGAGTACCTACGCACGAAACAGGCTACGTGATGTCGCTCTCCGTGGCTCTCGAACAGTGCTGCGAAGCTCTATTAGAGCACATTTAAATCAGCTTAATACGAAACTCACAGGAAGAAGACGAGACGACGTAACTACTTAAAAAATCGATACCATTTGGCGAAGCCAACTGCTCGTGTTAATGTGTTATGGTCGCAAGTAGCTCCAAGTCAGTCGCCTCTATCTCCTTAGCAATTTGGATTGCTACAGTGTTAACTTCTGGTTGCATAACTATCATCCACATGATACGAAGCCGCATAATTGCGATATCGTCTGATGTAACGGCACCTTGTGCAAGCTGGAAGCTGTCCTTCAACACGGAATAAACTTGGGCAATAGTCGAACCACACGAAGGTCCATCGGGCCGCTTTGGCGACATTAAGCATACTTTACTGTTCTCCACTGGATAATCTTCATTCGGCATGGTTTATCATGCCACTCGCTCAAAAATGACACATTTTTGAACGAGCGACGTGTAAGTCGCTTCTATCGTATCGCTATACGAAGATCCGCATATTGACTCGTAGTAGTAGGGTGTAAAGCACGAATCTTCTCTTTTGTAAGCAATGGCGACGATGACGACACCCAATGGATGTTGCTTAAATGCAGAGGCAACACAAGGTAGTGGAAGCTTCAAATCCGTGAGTGTGGTGGTTTCGGACAGCCCATAGTTGGAGAAAATGAATCCAATGCGTAACAATCTCCCAGCACATCGCAGATGCATCGAACACTGAAACTGATAATGACATCAGAGAGCATTCTGTCACGCGCAAGCATTCCAACGAGCGTGTCGACCTTAGCGGTGCCTTCACCACTTGATAGTCGGAAAGTAGAGCTTAAACAAGCATCCTCGAGCTGTACCACCACTTCGTTTGCCAGCTCCTGATGTTTTTCCCCCGCCGACAGTAAGAATATGTCGTCCGAATCAGTCTCCGCTTTAAACAACTCGGGGTTTGCAAGGATATTGCTCCACTTGGTCGTTTGCAGCCATTCCATGTCAGCTCTCCATGCGCTAATTGTTTTTACCACGTTGTAAAACTCCGACATTTTGAAGGTGGCTTCACTGTTGTAACGGATTCGTACAGCAGCTAACAACATGTATAAGCAAGTCTGTCACAGCAACACACCGAGCAGCTCACCGAGCAACACACCGAGCAACACACCGGGCAACACAACAAGCAACACAGCAAAAGCTTACCTTGTAAATCGTGGCGTTCCACCAGGAAAATATGCAATAATTGCTTCGGTGTTGCTGTCATGGTGCTCAACCACGGGGTTGAAATACTTCGACTTGGGTCGCTTCTTCCGTTCTGCTTCAATGGCCGCTTTCAGCTTGATTACTAGCGGTTTGGGAATCACAAAGTTGTAGACGTAGTTCTTGGGAGACACAGACTCTCGTGTGCAGCACGCGCATTCATGAAATTGTCGTCCAAGATCGTTGGGTAACCTGCCAAGATCTCGCTGACATGATTCTGGTCGGAAGTATCTGTTGCCCACGCGATGACGCGAGACACAGATGGCACATGTTTGTCCGGTAACGTAATAACGGCTAGCTTTTTAGGCTTTGCGAGCTTCTCCAGCCGAGCTTGCTTTAGGTTTTTTCGTTGGTTGCTTCGTGGTTTGGGTTTTGGAATACGTATCACTGCCAGACGGTCTCCTTGTGCTCCAACTTTTTTTGATCTTTTCTTGGTCGCTTCTGCCTTTACTGCAGCTTTTGGGGGGTAATCACTCTTCACACTGGGTGGTTATTTCGTAGATTTTGCCGTGACCGCGGCTTTTGTCGGGTAATACTTCGTTAATCCGGGCTTCACGCCAGGATTCGCCGAAGTGAAAGAGGAGGCGATGTCAATGTCACTGGATGGAGCTGTTTCATTCCGTGAGGTTGAACTACCAAGCTCACTTTCCTGCGACGACTCGGCCCTTGTAGTATTTCTTTGCAGATCAAACTCACTTTTCTCCATTTCACGAATGAAATTCATAGTTTCAATGAGATCTGCTGGTGTTTGTCAGACATAGTGTCGATAGCATCCAAGCCTTCTCCTGATCCGTCTCCATGTGGCACTGTTGTAGCGTCTGATGTTTGCTCTTCGGCTGATCCAACATCGTGTAGACCTTTGTTAGCTATTGTTTTCCAGGCCCTTCAGGGCGGAGTAGAATGCTGGACTCGACAATTCCGCTAGATGTCCCATCACATGTTCAAACAGCTTTTGCATAGCAGTATTTCTCTTCTGATGACAGTACAACAACGTTGGCACGCTCTCGGCTCCGCATCTTTACATATACGACACGGCGTTTATGCTTACGCTGGGCTTCACCGCCACTTCGATCATGCTTTTCTTGAGTTGAGTCATGGGTTGCTTCTTGTGTTGCGGAATCATGATGGGTCGCTTCGACCATCTCGACCGAATCAAGTTGTGTTTCGATCGCGTCCGCTCTCGCTTTCTTTTGAGTCAAACCATCATGTTCATAAGCTGCACCTGCTACTTTCATCGAGGCCTCCACAGCTTGAAGCGATGATATACCATCTCTGAAATCCTTCTCCAGCTCCACCATCGCCATCATGATACCCCAAGTTGCTGGTACCGTGTGTCCAGTCCATTACCAAACTGTCGCCCCACTGCTCGAAGCATGTCTTCTGAAGCGATGTCTGCATAGCTATGACACAAGCAATCCCCATCTGATCTTGCACAAGAAGAACGTCGTTGTTGTCCTCCTCCACAAATGTATCCAGTAGCACCCTGGTCCGCTCCACTGTTGTAGATCCCAACACTTCTTGCAAAATGTTTCTAGTCTGCTGTGAAGTCAGAACGATATCTGTTAAAGCAAAAATAAAACAACAATGTTAATTTAAATTGATAAAACAAACTTTGACTGACACATCCTCGTCACGGTCACCAGAAGCACCCACCAAGCTTATCAGAAAGATATCGGTTGATATCTGCAGTGCTGGCCTTCATGTCTGCCAATAGTCCGAGATCTTCTCGAACCTTGGACGACAGAGGCATCGACTTAGCTCCGCGGTACGAATCGTAAATAGTCTTGCTGGTTTTGTGGTTGTGCTTCGATATCTACAGAAAACGATAATGTGATAAGTCAGTGCTCACAAACGAAGCACATAATGTCAAACATTCTTACCTCCGAGTCCAATTGAACGGCGACTTCCCATTTGACAACTCCTTTCTTTACAACTTTTGCTGATCGAATCGTAAAGCTTGCCTCGCACCCGGTGTACCTCCAGCCATGGTCTCGTCGACCTTCCCCACGTGGTGCTTGCATTACCCCCGTGCGTACACCGCATCCACTTAAAACTTTGCGATAGACGCTCCGGAATGGGTAGAGCTCCTGGGCGGCTTAGCAACACGAAAGCAACACAACAATCAAAATAGAATAATAAAAGCGTTAGTATATCCTATCAAAACACCACTCGTTAACCCCACTTGAAGATTACCTGTTGTGTTTCTCCCGAGTTTCAGAGCTTCGAATTCGGTAATGCAGAAAAAATTATGCCTCGTACCTTTCGAGTGCTGTCTGAAACTCAGTCCAGTTGTTGAATGCTTTGACTGGAAGCTCTGGCACAAAGTTATCCACATGCTTATGCGCTTTCAGCATCTTCTCTCGCTCTTCCCACGTTTTAGTCTTTCATTGAGGTAGGCGCCGTCCCGCCGACACAGGCTGAGAGGAAGTAGCATGGCGGGGTTGTCCCCCATAATTAAGCTTGGAACGCTTGGGTGGAAACGCAGTTGCTACTGCGTCATCACAAATCGAATCTTCGTACTCCGTTCGAGACTTTTTCTTTTGCGGTTTTGACTTCGACCCCGCAGTTGACTGACAACTTGTTCTGGGATTGATTGTAGCAGTTTCAGCCTCGGCGTTCTGTCGGGTGATTGTCACAAACTGGCGAACCGCATCTTTAATATCAACAGGA